>NC_056733.1:1167596151-1167706607 GCF_019279795.1 Protopterus annectens | reverse complement strand
CCAAAACTGTTCTGCAAACTCCGACCGGCGCCTAAGCGTTACGTCGGTTGAAAGAAGCACAGGCGAACAGGCTGCTACGTCGTGGGCTGGGCCTAAACAAGGCAGACAGTAAGAGTGGAAATCTTTATGAGGTATTTGTTTCCCACAGTTTAAACAATTGTTAACTTTTCTGACATCGGCTGAGGCAAGAAAGAGTCCCAACGGGTACTTAGCTTTAGAAGTCTTGAAGTAGTATTCGGTAGAAGTAATCTCTGGATCCGACCGACCGGCACTTGCGAACAGCTTCTGCTTGGCCACGCGCAAGAAAGACTGAGGAAAATGGCGTCGGCTGATGCCTTTATACCCGAAGACCAACAGAGATGACGTCGGGTGGAGTGCGACATCAGCCGAAGCCGGACCCGGACTTTGGAATCCGGCCGACTGAAGGGCTGCCTGACGACAGGACAACCCACTTGTTATGACTGCAGATGCATCCATGAAGGACATCAGCCAATGTACATACTACATTTTTCTGTAACTGTAAAGCATTAGTAGTATAAAAGGATGCATGAAACAACCAATGAAAAGTAATTTGTAGTGTCGAATAAACCAGTCACTACATTGCTTTAACAACCAGTAACTAAGAACAAGTTCTAAACAATCAGCCAATGTACATATTGCCTTTTTCTGTTAATACAAAGCATCAGTAGGGTAAAAAAGCATGCACAAAATAACTACTCAAAAATAATTTGTAGTGTAGAATGAACTAATCGCAACATTGCTTGAACAACCAATAACTAAGAAGCAGCTCCAAATTGAACAAATGAGCTATAGTTGTAGTCCGTATAATATGTAATGAGGGCAAGTATAGTTTTTTAAAAAATAAAAAATAAAAATTAAACACAGTGCAATGGAAAAAACACAAACATAAAAATCACGTGCATATTTCATTCATGAAAGCCATCGCAGTGCACATTTAACATTAATGCTCTCATTCAGACCAAGTCCATTTTCAGCATCAAGTAATAGTTGCCAGCGGAGTTCCTTGAGCTCTAGAAATTATCACAATCACCGAAAAATTGCTGTATGTGTTCCAAAATAATAAACTTAAAACCTGTAAAGTTAACACAAGCAATGCTATGCTTCCCTAGCGCATTACTACTGTCTTGCTGTCTGATAGCGCTTAAATGTTCTTTAATCCGGTCGGAAAGCCGTCTGATCGTTTTGCCAACATAAAAAGAGCTGCAGGTATTACAGATACCTGCGTATACCATAAATTTCGTTTGGCAATCGAAATGATGTTTAAACACAATTCTTATGCCACGATGTTGGAATGTATAGCAAGTTCCTGTTAAAATGTGTGGACAAACTACGCATCCATTACAGTGAAAGATGCCATTTTGTACTGTATCTGTCAGGCTCTGCATATTCATGCTAACAATAAATTGTTCAGATCTTTAAAATGACATTTTCAAAGTTCTAGATCTTTTATATGTGAAATTTGGGCTGTGCCCCACAGCACAGGCTAGATCCCTCTGTGTTTCAATAATGTTCCAGTTATTTTGAAGCACTTGTTTAATCGAGTGCATGTCTCTACTGATCGGGACTGGAAAAAGTACAGTTTTGTACCTACCATAAATGTAGATGTTCGAGGATCCACATTGCTGCAGTCCTAACTATTGGGTAGTCCGCTGTCCAGTCGGCCCGAATACCAAAGTATATGGCTGACGTCGGTCAGGGCGCATTAGACTGACGTCAGTACGTCAGGGTACTAATGCGCATGACCGACGTCATATCCTCAGTCTTTTCTTGCCCCAGATGTCAGAAGACCCTGAAAAGATAAGGCCAAAACCAAAAACTCCAAACATACCTGCACCAAAAATATGTACAATATATACAAAATTACCAGAATATAACCTCACCTACACAACCACCCCTAAACACAGAGGGGAAGGAGGGAGGTAAATTGGACTGCAGCAATGTGGATCCTCGAACATCTACATTTATGGTAGGTACAAAACTGTACTATGTTCTTCATTCCACATTGCTGCAGTCCTAACTATTGGGTAGAATCCCAAAGCAGAGGTAAGGGAGGCTGGCAAATCATAAGGAAGCAGGAACTGACAACATGCCTTGCAAAATAGCTGTGGCAAAACCAGCCCTAGACTTAGAGTAGAGAGGAAGGTGATAATGCTTAGAGAAAGTATGCACTGAACTCCAAGTAGCTGCCTCCAAAATATCCTTAGTTGCCACCCCCCTTAGAAATGCTGTTGAAGTGGCAGTAGCCCTAGTGGAATGAGGCCTAATCCCAGCTGGAATCTCCTTGCCATGATGGGAATAACAAAATGCAATGCAAAACCCAATCCACCTAGAAATAGTTTGTTTTGACACAGGCTTGCCCTGAACCCAAAGCAAAAGAAACAAACAACTGCTGAGACTGCCTAAAATCCTTAGTCCTGCTCAAATAATAACGCAATTGCCTGTGTACATCTAAAGTGTGCAAAATCTTTTCCCCTTTATTTTGGGGATCTGCATAAAAAGTAGGCAAATGAATAGTTTGGTTTAAAGCCACACTAGAAACCACTTTAGGCATAAAGGAAGGATTAGTACGTAAAGATACCCTATCCTTATGAAAAATCAAAAAAGGCTCTACCGCCATAAGGGCCTGCAACTCAGAAACCCTTCTTGCAGAAGTAATGGCCAACAAAAAAGCAGTCTTCCATGACAAGTATTTCAAGTCAGCAGTAGCCGCAGGCTCAAAAGGTTGTAGAGTAAGTTTCTCCAACACAAAATTGAGATCCCAAGCAGGAGTAGGAGCTCTACGTGGGGGTCTTATATTCTTTGCCCTCTAAGAAATTGCTTGAACAAAGGATGCGAAAACAATGGTGGGTCACAATCATAGTGAGCTGAAATTGCTGCAGCATGAATCTTAATGGAAGAGAAAGACAAACCTTTGTCCAATAACTCAGTAAGATATTGAAGAGCCACACTCAAATTAGGCTCAGAAATCTCCAAATTGTTTGCTGCACTCCAAAATAAAAATCTCTTCCATTTTTCTGCACACTTTCCTTGTACCAGGTCTTCTGGCTTCCATAATCACATTTAAAACTTGTTGAGGAAGTTGAGACCTGCTGTCTTTCAAAACAGAATATGCCAGGCTGTTAGATGAAGAGAGTGAAGCTTGACATTGAGCAGGTGACCGTCCCTCTGAGACAACAGGTGTGGAATCAAGGGCAAAGGCCATGGAGGCTTCCTTACCAGACTCCTCAGTAATGGGTACCAGTGCTGCCGAGGCCAATCTGGAGCTATTAAAATCATCCTTGGCTTGTCTTGTCTGACCTTTAGAAGCACCTTTGGAAGAAGAGGCAGAGGTGGAAAAGCATACACATGAAGATTTTTCCAACTGAAAGAAAGAGCATCCACTTTCCAAGCTGTGTGATGAAACCTCTTTGTGCAAAACTTTGGCAGCTGGTGGTTTAGTGGAGAAGCGAACAGATCTATGTCTGGAGTTCCCCATGACACTGTCAATTTTTGAAATACATGCAGATCCAGTTTCCACTCGTGGGATCCATGCTTTGTCTGCTTAACACATCTGCTAAGGAGTTCTGTGCTCCCGGCAGAAACCTTGCCTGAAGAGTTAGTTGCAAGCTGAGCGCAGTCTCCCATAAAATCATTGCTTGCCTGCACAATGGGTAAGAATGTGTTCCCCCTTGTTTGTTGATGTACCACATGACAGTCGTGTTGTCTGTTAGAATCAACACCTGCCCTGGAAGAAGTAACTCCTTGAAAGCCATTAATGCAAACTGGACTGCTAACATCTCTTTCATGTTGATATGTAGATGCTGAAGTCTGGCAGGCCACTTGTCTTGCATCCACTTTCCATTTAGATGAGCTCCCCAAGCAATGTCTGAGGCATCTGTCGTTAGAATCTGACTCGCCTCTGGCCGGGTCACAGAGAGTCCCTTGTTTAGGTGACATTCCTGAGCCCACCACAAAAATTCCTTTTGAATGCAAGGTATTATTTGAATGACAGTGTCCAAATCCTGGCAGTGCTGTGTCCATACGTTTTTGAGATACCATTGCAGCTTCCTCATATGCAGTTTGGCATTGGGAAGCACCAGAATACAAGATGCCATGAACCCTAAGGCTTGAAGGACTGTCCTTGCAGTCAGCCCGGACTGAAGAGATAGTTGATGGAAGTAACTGGAAAGATTCTTTTGTTTGTCCGGGGTTAAAAGGCCATCTGGGCTGCTGTATTCAGTCTCACACCCAGAAAGCACATGTCTTGAGAGGGTACTAGACTGGACTTTATTTTGTTCACAGAATACCCTAGGCATCTTAGCACTGCTATGACATAATGCAAATGCTGTAGAAGGTCTTCCTTTTCTTGAGCTAGAATCAGGCAGTCGTCCAAGTAAGGATAGATTTGAATTCCTTTTAGCCTGAAGTAAGCTATCACTGGAGCCAGAACCTTTGTGAATACTCTGGGCGCAGTGGATAAGCCAAAGGGCAGTGCAGAGAACTGATAATGAGAATTTCCAGCTCGAAAACGCAGATACTTCCTGCAACTTAGTCTTATAGGCACATGAAGGTAAGCTTCCTTGAGATCTAAAGTTACCATCCAGTGATCTTTGCCCAGCGGAGGTAAAAGCTGTTGTAACGTCAACATTTTGAACTTGGGAATGTCCAGATAAGTGTTGAGGATAGATAAATCCAAAATTGGTCTCCACGTGTTCCCCTTTTTCGGTACTAGGAACAGACGAGAATAAAATCCTAGGCCCCTTTCTGGCACAGGAACTGGCTGAATGGCCCCTATTTGGAGCAACAGAGATATTTGCTTGTGAGCCTCTTTTCTTTGTAGAGGAGGAATGTCTGGCATGCCTTTGAAAGGAGGCAAGGTATGGAAATAAAACCTGTAACCGTGGTGAATGATATCCAGAACCCATCTGTCTTGGGTAATTAAATCCCAATTTTCTTTGAAAAGAGACAGCCTTCCTCCCAAAGGTGCTGCCAGGCGAGAATGTACTGGCAGCTGAAAAGGCAGGTCATTGGGTCTGCTTACGAAAGGACTGACCCCTGCCCTCACCAGAAGTCTGAGCAGGGGAACTCCCTGTCCTAGGCCTAAAAGAACCTTGAGCTCTGCCCCTACCACGTCTAGACCTACCCCTAGACTGGGAATCATAAGCAGGATAAGTCCATCCCTTAGTAGGCCAATTTCTACTAAACTTTGGAGGCTGCACCTGCAAAAAATCCTTAACAGTTTGCATAGACTTAGCCTTGTCCTCCATTTTCTTTAAAACTGCTTCCACAGGCGAACCAAACAACACATCAGACTGCAAAGGAGCATCCAAAATCCTTGTTTTAACATGCTCAGCTAAATTCTGATCTCTCAACCAGGCATGCCTACGAAGAACAGAACCAGTGGCAGCCACCCTCGAGGAGGCCTGCACAGCATCAAAACCACACTGCAAGGAATGTTTACCTACCTGTTCAGACACATGAACTAAATCCTGCAACTCTTTACACTCAATTCCTTCTGCCAGAGCATCCACCTTAGATTTCAATTGAGAAAGGAGGTAATTCTGATATTTTAACATGTGAAACTGACAATTCAACGCCCACATGGCTAAAGTGGAAGAAGTATACACTTTCTTTCCCCATCTATCCAAAGCCCTTGCCTCTTTATCAGGAGGAACAGGATTTTTAACAACAGAGGCCTTCACTCCTTTAGGCCCCTGAGAGACAGTTTCCGGGTCTGCCCTAGGACTCTTAAAAGATACTTATGAGCTTCAGGCACCCTATAGTACCTATCCGGTTTAACTGGGGCAGGAGGCAAAGAATCAGGATTCAGGGAAGCCTCTGCAAAACATCTTCCACCACATTCAGAACAGGAGGTATAGCTAAAGGCCTATGCTGGGGTAAAACAAGAATTCCCTAAGCCTCTTCCTGGAATCAGAGAAATCTTGACCTTCCCATTTAAAATGCTCCCTCATGGAATGCAGAGTCTCTGAAAATGAAAAATCCTCAGGAGGAGAAGCTGAAGGAGTAGAATCATCCACCACAGAAACAGAATAAGGAGGATACTCCTGCAAGACTTCAGCCGAAGACTCAGAAGCCTCAAAACTCGCAAACTCAGGTTCCACCCTAGGCCTCTTATCAGGAGGGGCATAGAACCTCTAATCATAGTAATCAAATCCTCTGCCATTTTAAGCATATGTTTCTTAGGCAAAGACCCTGAAGCACTAGGAGAAACCCCACTGAAGCTAAACTTGGCCTGCCTCTCAAAGAAGCCTTGGAAACAGAAGGGGAGGCTCTAACCACCTTAGGAAGAGAGGGAAGAACAGCCACCTGAGAAGCCCCCTCAGCCTGGCCTACTTCCTGAGAGGATACATCCTGTAACAGTAAAGTCTCTCCCTGAGACTCCAAAGAAACACCTGGCAGAACCTCCGGCTCCACTGAGCCTTCTAAAGAACCGGCGTCAGGGACTGTCGGTTCTTCCACTCTAGGCTTTGCTGCTTTGTCCTTGCGCTTTTGGAAGCGGGCCGGAGCATCCGACGGCATTTTATAATTACAACGCTTCCCAAAACTAACCTGGCACAGTCTAACCTTCTCTTAATAGTGCGTGTGTTAAAGCTAGCACAAGAGCGGCATCCAACAACGCCGTGCTCAGGGCCTAAACAAGGTATACACAAAGTATGGTAATCTGTATGAGGTATCTGTCTCCCACAAGAAATACAGTTATCCACTTTTTCTGACATCCGGTTAAATACTGAGGCAAGAAAAACCAAAATATTCCAACGGGTACTTAGCCAACTTTGATTCGGTCTGAAACTCTGACTTCAGAAACTTTCAGAACGCCAACCTGCACTCGCAAAATTGCTTCTGCATCGGACCATGCGGCAAAAAAGACTGAGGATATGACGTCGGTCATGCGCATTAGTACCCTGACGTACTGACGTCAGTCTAATGCGCCCTGACCGACGTCAGCCATATACTTTGGTATTCGGGCCGACTGGACAGCGGACTACCCAATAGTTAGGACTGTAGCAATGTGGAATGAAGAACATCTACGACATCTATCAGTTGATGTCTCATTTAGATTGGTTTTAGCCTGAAAACCATAGTGTAAAATGGGACGGTGCTTACTCTGCCTTTGTGAAGCTACCTCAGTGAACACGTCATAAATAAGTTGTTCAGGATAATTTCTATCTGCGAACAACTTACACAGAAAATTGCTTTCTTTGTGGAATGTGCTCTCTTCACTGACAATCCATGACAATCTGATAAACTGTCCTTTGAGGACGTTCTTTTTCATAAAGAACGGATGCTGGCTATGGAAATCCAGCAAGTTATTTCTGTAAGTGTCTTTTCTGTAGATATTAGAAGAGAGCGACCCATTCTGACCGTTGATTGTGATGCTAGTATCCAGAAAGTGAATATGTTTCCCTTGACCGGACACTACGAAGTCAAGATAAGGGATGCTGTTGGACATATTAGTAATAAAGTCATTCAGTTCTGCAGAGCAGCCACTCCATACAAAAAAATATCATCAATATAACGTTTATACAAATGAACTTTGTCAAAATGGAAATCAAGAAAAGACACAAAAGGAAATGTTTACGGAAGAATTAAATATGCCAAGATTAGATGTAATTGAGGCTCAATTACTAATGGTTAGGATAGGAGGAGATGAGATAAAAATTGTGATGTATAACCAATCTACAGGAAAGTCCCCAGGAATAGATGGTATTCCTGTGGAAGTTTGGAAGCTAGGAGGGAAAAAAACTGATAAAGATCTGGAAGGTTTTCTTTAACAGTATTTTAAGAGAAGGAGAAGTACCGACATCCGGGAAGAAAGCAGTGGCAGCTGTAATACCTAAACAGGGTAAAGATCCATCAGACCCAGCTTCATACAGGCTCATTTCAATGCTAAACCATGATTATAAAAAGTGTTCATGTCTGTAATGGCTGAATGAATGATGAAAGTAATGCCAAAATTGATAGATATGGATCAATGTGGCTTTCTGGAGGGGGAGGCAAACATTTGACAACATTAACAGAACACTGATGATTCAGATGGAAGCAGAATGTAAGAAAATACAATTGCTGTTGGTGAGTCTTGATGTAGAGAAACATCTGACAGAGTAAGCTGGGATTTTATGAGTAGGGCAATGGAAGCATTTACATTCCCTGATACAACAAGAAGGTTAATTAGGAGGATAAATGAGGGATCTGAGCAGAAATAAAAGTGGGAGTGTTACTCTGATAAGTTGTGTCTGAACAGAGGAATTAGGTTGGGGTGTCCTCTTTCCCCTTTATTTGCTTTATATTTAGAACCACTGGCAAAGAAAATAAGGCACTCAACAATTCAAGGATATAACTGGTATGGTAAATCAAGAAAAGTTGACTTTGTTTACAAATTATATTATTTTGTACCTGATAGAACCAGAAAATACCTCAGTGTTGTGGAGCATTCTGAGACAGTTTCAAGTTTTTTTTTTTTTTCAAAGTATAAAGTTAATGAAGATAAAACCAAGGCTATAGCTGTAAACTGTGTACCCATGCATGAACTGGTAACTCAATAACCATATTTATGGGGATATGATAAAATGTAGTAGTAGTATGGAGTTTGAGTTAAAAATGATTCTTTTATAGCAACTAAGAATATGTGGGAAGAGACTAAACAAAAATAATACAAAAAATGAGAAACTGGAAGCTCTTGTTTATGGATATGGAAAGCAAGATACAAGCAATAAAAATGTTTTTAGTCCCTTCAGTATTACACACAGGGAGACATTATGGATGGTAATTAATAAAAGTTGAAGGATTTTATCTGGGGGAAGAGGGCAGGAGTCAAGTGTGATAAGTTGATCCTTCAGAAAGAACAATGTGGTTTAGTATTACCTGATTTGAAGGGACATTTTAGAGCTACACAGTTAAGACGATTATACATAACGCAACTAGAAAGCTACAATTCAAAGTTAAAAGCAATGATAATGAGGCAGGATGGAAATTCAAGAAATAAGGAGAGAATGGGATTTTGGAGTTAGATCCTTAAAGAGAACAACAACAGTCATGCAGAATATTAAATTCATAAAGCAGCAGAAAGTATTTAATCAACTAAGCCAACAAAGGAATGGAAAAAGGAGATTCTGATGACAGGTATGACTAATTAGAGGTTTAAGGCAAGAGGGGCTGGAATTTACTGGAGGAAACTGGCAAAGGAATCAAGGTACTGAAGAGGAAAAAGTAGCAGAATGGGAATACATTTGGACTGCAGGCTAGAGACTGCCTTCCCTATTAGGGATTGCTAACACAGTATAGGCAAAGAGAAAGGGATAAGGTAATCCTAAGTGGAAGACCTGCACTGGTAGAGATTTTAGCTGAAACTAGAACAGAAGCTGCTGTTAAAAAGGATAATTACTAGAATATATAAAAACAAAAGTTATGTACTCACCATAATGCTACATCTGTGTTGCCCATTTTCATTTTTCCTCAAGTGATGGGTCTCTGATCCAACTCAGATGCTTTTTCCAAACTATCACATCCAACTCTAGAGCTCCTCCCTTTACCCATAATGCCCCACTAACCTAACATAACTCAGATCGAGTTTGCTGCCCCTGCTAATCCACGTTTGCTCCTATAAAGGATTAATAGGCAGAGATGATAGAGATACAACTTGGAACTTTGGATCTCAAGGAACAATAGTTCCCATAGTATTATGCCTTAGATCTCTCCAGAAGTAAAGGGAAGGGGTTCAGGAGAGCGGGAAGTTGAGGAAGAATGAAAATGGACAACACAGATGTACTGTTATGGTGAGTACATAACTTCTGTATCGGACAATGTCATTTTCAATCATTCTTCAACTGACTGTACAGAGTCCTCAGCTAGATGAACCTTGGGTGTTCCTCATAGAAGAATATTTAGGAGTGTTGTGGAGCCAAAGGCAATTCTATTCCTAGAAACTGAATCCAATCTGTAATAAGCAATAAACGTATGAGGAATGAACCAAGTGGCGGTGGACAAATGTCATCTATTGATGTTCTTGACCAAAAAGATGAAGAGACGGCCAAAGACTTTTTGGAATGTGCTCTAGGGAACTTTAGCAAAGCTAACCCTCCTTGGCTGTAGACAAAGGATATGCAATCAGTTACCCATTTGGCTAAAGTTACTTTACTAACAACCACATCCAATCTGTTTGGCAAAAAGGATAGAAGCAATTGGTCAGTTTTCCTGAAATCTTTTGTCCAGTGGAGATAGAATCAAAGTTGCCTGTGCACATCCAAAAGATGGAGCATGTATTCTCCCTCGTTAGAGAAATCTGGAAAGAAAACTGGGAGGCTAATGACCTGGTTAATATTAGATGCTGAAGACACCTTAGGCATAAAAAATTGGTTGATATGCAAGGAAACTCCACCTCATGGAAAAGCGGGTAAGGAGACTTGGAGGAAAAAGCCTGGAGTTTGGATACTCCTCTTGCTGATGTAAAAGCAACTAGAAAATTAGTTTTCCAGGACAAAAACTTTTAAGTCTGTCTTAGCTGAAGGTTCAAAGGAGCCTTGTATCAGACCTTGAAGCAGGATAGTTAAATCTCAAGGAGGAGGAGTAGGATCCTTGACTGGGGGGGGTCTAAGCAAGAAGGTTTCTTTAAGAAAGGCCCTGTATAACCGAGAGGAGGCTAAGAAAGAATGATTTTTACCAGAATGGAAATAAGAAATGGTAGTCAACTGCACTTTGCAGAGAAACTAGCCCAACTCATTGAAAATTGACACTAAAAATTCAAGTACAGCTGGTATAGGGGTAGAAAAGGGTCCAAATCTCTTCTAAGGGCCCAAAATGAAAAACTCTTCCAATTTACTTTTGTAAATTTTCCTAACAGAAGCCTTTTGAAAAGACAATAAAATATGTCAGACTGGAAAGGAAAGCCTGGGCTGTCTAGCCATCAATGGAACTGGAGAAACCATGCAGTCATTTTGAGGCCTGTACTGTCCAGATTCATCCGTGTCAGATGATACAGGAGTCTGGACTGTTATCCAGTATTCACAGCAAATACACAGCAAATACAGAAGAGGAGGCCACAAGAAGGGAAACCAAATTTGTCAAGGCCAAAATGGTGCAGTCAGGATAACTTTGCTCTTTAACTGGTATGCCTTCTGCGTGAATTTTGTGATTAGAAGTAATGGAGAAAGGAAACCGGTGGGCTGATCATGAACTACAGCATCACTCTGTAACTCACCCAGACGGGGAAATCAGGGCAAATAACCTGCTGCACTTGTTGCTGGGGGGGGGGGGCAAAATGGCCGCAGCATGACTGGCCCCAGCGATGGAAAATTCTCACTACCACTGTGACACAGAGACCACTCTTGAGACGTCAAAATGGACCTACTTACTTTGTCTGCAAGGAAGTTGCTATAAGAAAGCAGCCAGAACAGATCTCCAATTGCCACACTAACTGCTTCTTGACATAGCAGATAAGATCTGGTTCTTCCCCGTTTGCTGATGTACCAGACTACAGACATATTGTCTGTCTGAATCGCAATCATCCAGAGAGGAGAGACGTCCTGAAAGGCCTGCAACACTAGGACGATTGCTCTCATTTCCAACATACTGCTATGCACATTGGCCTCTTCCAGGGACCATATACCTTGGACTGACCTTCCCAAGTAATGTCCTACAACCCCAGTTGGAAGGCGTCTTTGGTCACTGTGGCCATCGTCCAAGCTGTGATGTTCCCAGTCCGGGCCAGTAATCATGGAGTCTGAATCCCACAACTAACACTGGAGAGGGACGTTCACTTGGAACAAAAATGGATACACCCAGTATTTCCAAATGCAGCTCTCTGCATCAAGCACAATTTCCATTAAGAGCGCACAGTGTACACACAGTTCGGGTTCTGGGTTCCCTCCAGGTCCCCAATAAAACTCCCCACTGGCACAGCTATTGAGATGAAACCTCAGCTGAGTGTCCAAGCAAAGTTCTTCACAACTCTCTCTGTGAAACCAGTGCTTTGTGTCCCTGCTCCAAGTAGCCAACATATAAACACACACACCTGGGAAAGGCTGGCACAGATGTACTAGCTATACCCACTCTGCCCACACTATAAGGTAATTAAACTGCCACCAGACACACCAAAGCCAGCTACTGTAAGGCTCTTACAAGGGTAACAAATGATACCGGGTGAAATTAATAGTAACACAAATGGTAATGTTGACCAAACAGCCAGGCTTTCAGGAGTGGCCACTGTGTCACCAATGGATATAAGTACTCTCAAAGGTGAAATATTCTCTAAAGGACCAGCCACAATGAAAAATTTAAATATATGTAATAATAAAAGAACATGAAAACACTAAAAAAAAGCAGTTATGTACTTACCATAACATTCCATGCATGTTGTCCATCTCCGCCTTTATTCGCACTTTTGGGTTGGAGCTGATCCATCGGATCCATCTCAGCCTTTTACAAAAGCTCAAGGCCTTCAGCAAAGCTTGTGGGCATTCTACTTTACCCATAATGCAGTTCCCTAACTCCCTCAGATCTTGTTTACCCATAAATAACATTAGAGGTAAAGCTATTCGTAGCTTAAAAGAAAGGTTGTTTCTGAAGCTATAGAGTCCATTAATGCCCAATTAGTACTACCCGGTCTGCAAGAGCATAGGCAAGGGGCTTGCTGGGTGGATTGTGAGAATAAAGGCGGAGATGGACAACACACATGGAATGTTATGGTAAGTACATAGCTTCTTTATGCGATATTGTCAATCTCGCCTTTATTCTCACTTGTTGGACCGTGTCCCAAGCTACCTGATTCTTGGGTGGCTCGTGGGAGAATATTCCTCAGAACCATAGAACCAAAGTATGCTCTACTCCTGGAGGCCAAATCTACCCTGTAATGAGTGATAAAGGTATGAGAGTTTTCCCATGTGGTTGCAGCACAGATATTGTCCAGAGACTGCCTAGCTTTAAAAGCTGCAGAAGTAGCTATCGCCCTGGGAGAATGAGCTTTGACAGGTGCAGTGAGAGTTTTGTTTTTATAATTATAAATAAAAGTAAATGCATTCAGAGAGCCATTTGGATAAGGTAACCTTAGATACTGGTAGACTTTCCTAGTGATAGAGTACAAAACAAACAGCTGGTCTAATTGAGTTCTATGTAGGTAAAAACGTAACTGTCTATGAACATCCAGCAGATGTAACTTTTAGTTATGTACTTACCATAACTTTAGATGTATGGGATCCATCTCGCCTACATTCTCTACAGATAGGTTCGGAGCCGATCCTCGGCTCCGACTCGGCAGCTATACAATAGAACGCAGTGTCTTATTGGCTGAGTTACCTCATATCCCAGGATGCACCACTACTGCTTCCCCAGATCTTGTTTGTCCGCATACATGCACACACACATAGACTGTTGTTATAACACTGCCAGGTGTTTCAAGAGAGGAAGAAGTTAATTCGGATCGTCCGGTCTCTTCTGGCCTACAAGGCAGGGGGAAGGAGGGTGGGTTATTAGGAATGTAGGCGAGATGGATCCCCATACATCTAAAGTTATGGTAAGTACATAACTAAAAGATGTAATGTGATCCTATCTCACCTACATTCTCTACAGATGGGACAGCGTCCCTAGCACCTAATTCCTGGGTGGCTCACTGGAAAATGCTCCTGAGAACCGTGGAACTGAAGGAAGCTCGACCCCTAGATGCCACATCCAATTTGTAGTGAGAAATAAAGGTGTGTAGAGAAGACCACGTGGCAGCCGCACAAATGTCACTAATAGAGAGCTTGGAATGAAAGGCTGCCAAGTGGCCATAGCCCTGGTAGAATGAGCTTTCACTGGAACTGTAAGCTCCCTATTTGAAATGAGATAAATATGAGTGATACAGTCCCTGATCCACTTGGCAATAGTGACTTTTGTGATGGCTTTGCCCAATTTACTATCCGAAAAGGACACAAACAGTTGATCTGATTTACGTGCTTGGTGTGTCCTGTCCAAATAGAAACGCAATTGTCTATGCACGTCTAAGCTGTGAAAGGTATACTCAGCTCTGTTTGAATACTTAAGGAAAAAGACTGGTAATTCCAGTGATTGTTGCAAACAAAAGTTAGAACAAACCTTTGGTATAAAGGATGGGTTTGGTCTAAGAGATACTCTATCCTTGTGAAATACCAGGTATGGTGGTTTGACACATAGGGCTTGAAGTTCTGAAACTCGCCTGGCTGATGTGATAGCAACTAGAAGAGCAGTCTTCCAAGAAAGAAATTTTAAGTCACAGGTTGCTGCAGGCTCAAAGGGAGATGAGGTTAAAGCACCCAACACCACGTTAAGGTCCCACGGTGGTGCAGGATGAGATATAGGGGGCCGTAGAAGCCAAGCTCCTTTAATGAAAGCTTTGCACAACTTGTTGCTCATTAAGGGTGGTTCTACGCTCTCGTGAAAATTGGAAATAGCAGCCAATTGAACTTTGATGGTAGACACCGAACAATCTTGGTTGAACAGGGAAGTTAAAAACTTCAGAACCTCTGACATCGAGGCTGTCATAGGGTCTAATCCTCGGAGTTGGGCCCAAATAGCAAATCTCTTACATTTACTGCTATACATCTTTTTAGTAGAAGTCTTGTGGGCCGAGGACAAGATATGCATGACTTCAGGATCGAAAGAATGGCTCCTCACTATGGTCGGAAGAGGAGCAGCCCAGCTGCTAGCTTCAATGAATGGAGGGACTGATGGAGCTGTCTTGACTGATGCGTCAAGAGGTCCGGAACTTGGTCCAGGAACCAGGGACCCTCCAATGCATATTTGCGAAGAAAGGGGAACCAGACTTGACGAGGCCAGTATGGGGCGATTAGGATCATTTTGCTTTCCAAGCGAATCGCCTTCTGAATCACCTTGGGGAGAAGGGGAACCGGTGGAAAAGCGTATAGCAGGCCGGGGGGGGCCAAGCTTGGACTAGAGCATCCTTGGGGATCTTCCCCGGAACTGGGGTGAGAGAGAAGAACTGCTGGCATTTTGCGTTGAGGGGAGTTGCGAAAAGATCACAACATGGAGCTCCCCGTCTCGTGAAAATCTGTGTTACTACTCTGTTGTTCAAGGACCACTCGTGAGGGGAGAGAATAGTTCTGCTCAGTCTGTCGGCTATCACATTGGATCTCCCCGGAATGTGTGTTGCCACTAGGAAACGTTTGGTAGCAATCGCCCAATCCCATACCTTCATGGCCTCTCTGCAAAGGGGGTAAGACCTGGTCCCTCCTTGCTTGTTCAAGTACCAGACTACCGACATGTTGTCGGACTGAATGGCAATCGTACCCTGGGGGAGGTGATCGTGCAGTGCTTGCAACGTTAAAAGCACCACCCTCATTTCCAGGATATTGATGTGGAGAAGACTCTCGTCAGTGTGCCACGTGCCTTGGACCGACCTGTCCAGATAATGTCCCCCCCACCCTGTCTGAGAGGCGTCCGTAGTCAACGTGGCCGAGGGGGATGGGGGAACGAAGGGTCGCCCCTGATCCACGTTGGAGGAAAGCAGCCACCAACGAAGATCCTGTTTGCATGTCTCTGTGATCAATATGTGGTGACTGAGGGGAAGGTCTTGATAAGACCACTGGACTGATAGGAGCCACTGGAGTATCCTCATATGCAACCTTGCCAAGGGGACGAGAAGAATGGTGGCTGACATGGAACCCAACAGCTGCAGGACCATTCTCGCTGGAGCGCGACGTCTGAGGAGTAACGCCCAAACCTGAGACTGCAGCGTTGCTATCCTTTCCGCAGGAAGATAGACTCGCATCTGCCTTGAGTCTATTTCTGCACCAATAAACAGAATACGCTGCGATGGCAGCAATACGGATTTTGTCCAATTGAAGGTGATTCCTAAGGAGTTGCCTAGAGAGATGGTGGCTGCTAGAGTTTTTAAGAGTAGATGCCTGGAGGTGGCAGTTAGGAGCCAGTCGTCTAGGTATGGAAACACCTGGAATCCTAGACTTCTCAGGTGAGCAGTCACCACCGCCAAACATTTGGTGAACACCCTGGGGCCTGTGGTGAGACCAAAGGGCAGTGCACGGAATTGGAAATGACCTTCTCCTAGGCTGAAGCGCAAGTGTCTCCTCGATGCCTGATCTATCAGAATGTGATAATAGGCGTCTTTGAGATCTATGGAGCACATCCAAACACCTTTCTCCAAAAGCGGGAGAATGGATTGCAAGGTGACCATCCGGAATTTGGACTTTTTCACTGATCGGTTTAACTTGCTGAGATCCAAAATGGGCCTCAAGTCCCCGGTCTTTTTTGGTACCAAAAAGAATCTTGAGTAAGTCCCTGATCCGGCCTGATCTTCGGGGACAGGTTGGATGACTCCTTTTTGAAGCAGCTTCGATATTTCGCTGGCTGCCAGATCCCGTTGACTGGGTGGCGAGTCCGGGATTCTTTGGGACGGTGGGGAGGGTTGAGAGAAGGGAATGGTGTAACCTCCGGCGATGATTCGGAGCACCCATTGGTCCTGAGTGATATTTTCCCAGGCCTTTAGGTGCCTCGAAAAACGACCCCCGACTGGCTCCGGAACTGTACAGTCGGGCACTCCTTCAGGGATGCTGGAAGGAGGAGGAGCCACGAAAGGACTCGTGGTCTCCAGTGTTGCGGGGGCCTCAGCCGCCTCTGGGACGGCGTCTCCCTGAAAAATTTTCCCCTCCTCTGCCTCTAGAAGGGGAATCGCTCTGCTGCGACGAGTAAGGCTTTTGAGACTTAAGGAACCACATTTTCCCTCCTCTTCGAGCCTTGGGATAAGGTCTGAATGGAGTGGAAAACCGGGCCCCTACGGCAGTTAAAGTCTTACCCTCCTGTTCGCAGCGAGTCAAAGTGTCCTTTACCTTGGGTCCAAACAGTGAGGACCCATCGAAGGGGGCGTCGGCAAAGGAAGACTTAAAGGCCTCCGCAAAGTGACACAGGCGTAGCCAGGCTTGTCTCCGTAGAGCAACACCTGTTCCCGCCGCTCTGCTCACTCCTTCGGCTGCATAAGAAATGAGCCTCATGGACGAGTTGGATAACGAGGACAGGGTAGCCAACTGGGAGTTAACCGTCTGGGCCAACTGCTCAGGTAAGTTACCAGAGAGGGTATCCGAAAGCTCCTTGACCAGATCCCTCTGCAGTCTCGTGAAATGCGTCAAGTAGTTCAGAGACCTTAGTGTAAAGGTCGCTGACGTAAGGGTGCGCTTCCCGTACTGATCCATGCTCCTAGACTACTTATTAGGAGGATGGACGGACGTCGAAGCCTCTGCCACATCTTGCTGGGTGGCAGATGCCACCACCAAGGCATCTACAGCCACACCTTTCAAAAGAAAGTCCTTATCAGGGGGTGCCGAAAGGAATTTATTGGGGTGAGCTGGCACCGGTTCAACAGAGTCCGGGTGTTCCCACACCCTTCGAGAGATCAAATCCAGAAGCTCATCGAAGGGCGGAGACACCCAGGAGGCGGAGGGCTGAGCCCCGAAGGCCTTGAGGAAAACCGACTCCTCAGCAGAAGGGGGTTTGGACTGCCAGTCACCTCGTTGCTTAAGGATTTCCAAGATGTCCGCAAAGGATACATCATCCGAGGACGACTTGGGGGACCCTTCCGCATCATCGAGGTCGGTATCCGAGGTGAGAGACTCATCAGGGGAGTCGACGTGTTTCCTCTTGCACTGTTTTGTTCCTCGGAGGTTCCTCTAAAGACGCTTCGGAGGGACCTCCAGGAAGAAGGGAACCCCCGATGGGGGTAACCTCAGGCCCAAGGGCTCCGCTGTCGTGAGACAGGGGGATTGCAAAGGAGCCAGTCTCCGTGCCAAGGGAAGGTGGTGGTGAGATGGTAGAAGTGGCCAGAGAGGATTTGGCCAAGGCACTCCTCATGGCCCTGAAGGTGGGACCCCCAGAGTCCTGGGATGGTTCCACCCCCAAGGCCACAACAGCAGTCGGAACTCCTGCCGCCGACGCACAGAGAGGGAGGCTCGGAACTGAAAGGATCAGTCCCGAAGCGTCCCCCCCCGGGGCCGACAGAGGAGGTCCGCGTGCGAACCCGACCAAGGCGGGGTTGGAGTTAGGTCGGAACCGACCCGACAACCTCCACTGGCTCCACCAACACCGACTCCACGCGAAGCTGTTGGAGGAGGAACCGAGATAGCAGGGTGGGAAACCGGCTCCGGAGCCGATTGGGCTGGAGCCGAGATCAACTTTTGAAAGACCGGAGACTGAAAAAGCCTTTGAAGCACCCTGTCTACATCCGAATCAGACATCCTCGACGACCGAGAAGAGACCGACCGGGTCCGAGTCGACTTCTCCGCCGGCTCCGAAAGACTGGGGGACCGGCTCCCTATGGGTTCGAGAAGTATCGGCGCCGAGGGAGATTCCACTACCACTGCAATTTCCCTCGGAGCCGATGGGGACTTTGGCACCGAAGGGGAAGAGTCTGAGCGGGCAATCCTCATCGGCTCCAAAGGCAGTGGAGCCGATGGAGATGACTCGCCTCTCGACACCCGAGCTCTCGACTCCGAAGCCAGAGGAGTCAAGGCTGGAGACATCGAGGCAGACCGTTCCGCCCACGGCTCCGAAGTCCGTGGAGCCGACTGAGAAGCCTGCCTTGATTTTTTTGCTGCCGGATCCGACAGGCTGGTCGGAGCCGAAGATTTTTTCTTCCTCGAAGGGGAAGAAGAAGAAGATAGGGCTTCCTCACAGGAAGGGGTAATAAGCCCTTTCAAAATCAACTTATTTTTCCTCTCTTGGAGCACGCGAGAGGAAAAAGCGTGGCAAACGCTACAGGATTCCTGGAGGTGCTTCGGGCCCAAATAGTAAACACATAAAGAATGGTCATCCGTAATGGACATTTTATAGCTACATTTGGAACATTTTTTCATACCTGACGGTCTATGTTCCTTCGACATGTTAACTAATTCAACACACTAAACTTCCAAAAAAAACTACACAAAACTACCAACGACAGCCTAGACTCTAAGTAAAAAGTACAGTTTTGTACCTACCATAAATGTAGATGTTCGAGGATCTACATTGCTGCAGTCATAACCTGTGGGTAGTCCGCTGTCCTCGATCGGCCCGAATACCAAAGAGCTGGGCTGGCGTCGGTCATTGTCGCCTGGAGCTGACGTCAGTACGTAGTAGTACTTAAGCGCATGACCGACGCCATATCCTCAGTCTTTCTTGCCCCAGATGTCAGAAGGCCTAAGAATGAAAGAAGGCCAGAGCCAAAATAGTAAACACCCAACCACAAACTATAGAGGGGAAGGAGGGAGGGATAATTGGACTGCAGCAATGTAGATCCTCGCACATCTACATTTATGGTAGGTACAAAACTGTACTATGTTCTTCGTCTCACATTGCTGCAGTCATAACCTGTGGGTAGAATCCCAAAGCAAAGGAAAAGGGAGGCTGGCAAACTAAGTAGCATTAGGAGCTGCTAACATGCCCTGTAAAACTGCAGTGGCAAACGCAGCCCTGGACTTGGAATAAAGAGGGAGATGGCAATGCTTAGTAAAAGTGTGTACTGAACTCCAAGTAGCTGCCTCCAAAATATCCTTAGTAGCTACCCCCCTCAAAAAAGCAGTAGATGTGGCAGTAGCCCTAGTAGAATGAGGCCTGATCCCAGCAGGAACATCCTTCCCATGATGAGAATAACAAAAAGCAATACATTGACCAATCCATAGTCTGCTTTGAAACAGCCTTCCCTTGTGAACCCAAAGCAAAAGAAACAAATAACTGTTGACTCTGTCTGAACTCTTTAGCTCTGCTCAAATAATAACGTAACTGTCTGTGGATATCCAAAGAATGCAAGACTTTTTCCCCCTTATTTTGGGGATCAGCATAAAACGTAGGCAAATGAATAGACTGGTTCAAGGCCACATTAGAAATCACTTTAGGCATAAAAGTAGGGTTAGTTCGCAAAGAAACTCTATCCTTATGGAATATCAGAAAGGGTTCAACTGCCATGAGTGCCTGCAATTCAGATACCCTCCTAGCAGAAGTAATGGCCAACAAAAAAGCAGTCTTCCAAGACAAAAACTTCAATTCAGACAAAGCTGCAGGTTCAAAAGGAGGTAAAGTAAGCTTCTCCAACACAAAATTGAGATCCCAGGAAGGAGTAGGAGCTCTACGTGGGGTCTTATATTCTTTGCCCCTCTAAGAAATTGTTTGAACAAAGGGTGAGAAAATAAAGGAGGGTCACAATCATAGTGAGCAGAAATGGCTGCAGCATGAACCTTCACAGAAGAGAATGACAAACCCTTGTCCAGTAATTCAGTAAGATACTGCAGTGCAAAACCCAAATTAGGCACTGAAACATCAAAGCCCTTTGCTGTGCTCCAAAGAAAAAATCTCTTCCATTTATCAGCATAAACTTTTCTAGTACTAGGCCGCCTGGCTTCCAAAATGACATCTAAAACCTGTTGAGGAAGCTGAGACCCCACCGGCTCCATTACAGAATACGCCAGGCTGTTAGATGCAGGGACTGCACCCGAACATTGAGAAAATGATTGTTTGACTGGGACAACAAATGAGGAACCTGTGGCAAAGGCCAAGGAGGCTCCTGAATTAAACTCCTCAGCAGAGGATACCAATGCTGACGTGGCCAATCTGGTGCTATTAGAATCATGCAAGGCTTGTCCCTCCTGGCTTTCAAGAGTACCTTGGGAAGAAGAGGCAGAGGGGGAAAAGCATAAACGTGAAGGTTGTTCCAACTGAAAGATAGAGCATCCACTTTCCGAGCATTTGGGTGGAACAACTTTGTGCAAAAATTTGGCAGTTGGAAATTCAGTGGAGAAGCGAACAGATCTATGTCTGGAGCTCCCCAAGCCACGGTCAACTGTTTGAATACCTGAGGGTCCAGTTTCCACTCGTGGGGATCCACAATTTGCCTGCTCAATACATCTGCTAGGGAGTTCTGTGCTCCTGGCAGAAACCGTGCTTGAAGATTGATGTGCAAACTCAGAGCAGTCTCCCACAAAATCATTGCTTGTCTGCAAAGAGGGTAGGAATGGGTTCCCCCCTGCTTGTTGATGTACCACATGACTGTTGTGTTGTCTGTTTGAATCAACACCTGTCCTGGCTGAAGTAGGTCCTTGAAGGCTATCAAGGCAAATTGGACTGCTAACATCTCCTTCATGTTGATATGCAAATGTAGTAGTTTGGGAGGCCACGTGTCTTGTATCCATTTTCCATTGAAGTGTGCTCCCCAAGTCAAGTCCGAGGCATCCGTCGTTAGGATCTGACTCGCCTCTGGTCGGATCACAGAGAGTCCCTTGTTTAGGTGACATTCCTGAGCCCACCACAAGAATTCCTTCTGGATGCAAGGTATAATCCGAATGACAGTGTCCAAACCGTGGCAGTGTTGAGTCCACACACTTTTGAGATACCATTGTATCTTCCTCATATGCAGTTTGGCATTGGGAAGTACTAGGATGCAAGATGCCATGAACCCCAAGGCTTGAAGGACTGTCCTTGCAGTCAGGCTGGACATTACTGATAACTGCTGGAAGTACAGATGAAGAGTTCTTTGTTTGTCCGGGGTCAGAAATGCCATCTGAGAAGCTGTATTCAGTCTCACACCCAGAAAGCACATGTCCTGAGAGGGCACTAGACTGGACTTTATTTCGTTCACAGAATGCCCTAGGCACCTTAAAACTGCCATTACATACTGGAGATGTTGTAGTAACTTGTCCTTGTTTTGAGCAAGAATCAGGCAATCGTCCAGATAAGGATAAATTTGTATTCCTCTCTGTCTGAGGAAGGCAATCACAGGAGCCAGAACTTTTGTGAATACCCTGGGCGCAGTAGATAAACCAAAGGGCAATGCAGAGAATTGATAATGAGAAGTACCAGCCCGGAATCTCAGGAATCTCCTGCAGCTGGTTCTGATAGGGAAGTGAAGATAGGCCTCTTTGAGATCCAGGGTTACCATCCAGTGATCTTTGCCTAGCATAGGCAGAAGTTGTTGTAATGTTAACATCTTGAACTTTGGAATGTCTAGGTAGGTATTGAGAATGGACAAATCCAGAATTGGCCTCCAAGTGTTTCCTTTCTTTGGCACTAGGAAAAGGCGGGAATAAAAACCTAGGCCTACTTCTGACGGAGGGACCACCTGAATTGCCCCATCTGCAAAAGTAAAGAAATTTGCTCCTGAGCCTCCATCCTTTGCTGAGGAGGCACATCCGGCATGCCTTTGAAAGGAGGAAAGGTGTGAAAATAAAACTTGTACCCGTGATTTATTATATCCAACACCCATTTGTCCTGGGTGACCAAATGCCAGTTTTGTTTGAAAAGTCCCAACTTTCCTCCTAGAGGAGCTGCCAGTAAAGAAGGGTCTGGCAGCGAAAGATACAGGTCATTGGGTCTGTTTTCGAAAGGGCTGACCCCTGCCCTCACCAGAAGACTGTGCAGGAGAACTCCAAGTCCTAGGTCTGAAAGAACCCTGAGTGTGGGCTCTGCCTCTACCACGTCTAGACCTGCCCTTAGACTGGTAATCCGAAGAAGGATAAGACCATCCTCTAGCAGGCCAATTCCTACTAAACTTAGGGGGCTGCACCTGCATAAAATCCTTGACCGCCTGCATAGACTTAGCCTTATCTTCCATCTTTTTCAAAACTGATTCCACAGGAGGACCAAAAAGTACTTCCGATTGAAGAGGAGCATCCAAAATCCGAGCCTTAACATGCTCTGACAAATTTTGATCCTTAAGCCAGGCATGTCTACGAATAACTGAACCTGTAGCAGCCACCCTGGATGTAGCCTGAAGAGCATCGAAACCACACTGTAAAGAATGCTTGCCAACTTGATCTGATGCATGAACCAACTCCTGGAGCTCCTTACACTCTATACCCTCAGATAAAGCATCCACCTTAGATTTCAATTGACCCAGCAAAAAGTTCTGATACTTCAGCATATGAAATTGGCAATTCAACGCCCTCATAGCTAACGTAGAAGAGGTGTACACTTTTTTCCCCACCTATCTAAAGCTCTAGAATCTTTATCCAAAGGAACTGGATTCTTAACCACAGAAGCCCTAATACCCTTTGGACCTTGAATAATAGTTTCCGGATCAGCTCTAGGACTTTTGTACAAATATTTATGTGCTTCTGGAACTCTATAATATCTGTCCGTCTTAACAGGGGCAGGAGGCAAAGAATCAGGATTAAGGGAAGATTCAGAAAAAACATCCTGAACAACATCTAAGATAGGAGGAATAGCCAAGGGCCTATGCTGTGGTAGAAACAAAAATTCCCTAAGCCTCTTCCGAGAATCTGAAAAATCCTGGCCTTCCCACTTAAAATGTTCCCTCATGGAATGTAAAGTCTCAGAAAAAGAAAAATCCTCTGGAGGAGAAGCAGAAGGACAGGAATCCTCTGCATCCGAGTCTGAATAAGAAGGGAAATCCTGAATTTCCTCAGCTGAGGAATCAGAGTAGTCAGAGGAATGATCCATTCCTTCTAAATATGCCTCCACCCTAGGCCTTTTCTCTGGGGGGGGGGCATAGAACCCCTGATCAAAGTAATCAAGTCCTCTGCCATTTTCAACATATGTTTTTTAGGAACAGGGGCTGAAGAGCTAGAACCATGACCAGGGCCAACAAGACAAGGTTTGGCCTTAGCATGGCCTTTAGTCAATGAAGTAGAAGGCCTAATAACCTTCTGTAAGGATGGAACTACAGACACCTGAGAAGCACCCTCAGCTGGGCCTAAATCCTGAGAGGCCAACTCCCCTGGGATTCAACCGAACCCTCGGCAGGATCCACAAATTCAACCGGAGGCTCCGTAGAACCAGCGTCCGCAACGGACGACTCATTCGGTTTAGACTTCACAGATTTATCTTTACACTTTTTAGCAGTAGCGGGCGTCGGAGGATCCGACGGCATGTTATAGTTACACCTTTTACCAAAAACAAGCCTGGCACAGCCTAATCTCCTTTTAATGGTGCGCTTATTAAATCTAGCACAAAAGCGACACCCGACCACGTCGTGCTCAGGCCCCAAGCAAGGAATACAGAAAGAGTGATAATCCCTATGAGGTATCTGTTTCCCACAAGAAATGCAATTATTAACTTTTTCTGACATCCGGAAACTGAGGCAAGAAAAGACAAAGATTTCCAACGGGGTACTTAGCCCAACTTGGTCTTCGGTCTGAAACTCAAAAAAAGACAATTTCAGAACGCCGAACGGCACTCGCAAACGCTGCTTCTGTTTCGGACCACGCGGCAAGAAAGACTGAGGATATGGCGTCGGTCATGTGCTTAAGTACTACTACGTACTGACGTCAGCTCCAGGCGACAATGACCGACGCCAGCCCAGCTCTTTGGTATTCGGGCCGATCGAGGACAGCGGACTACCCACAGGTTATGACTGCAGCAATGTGAGACGAAGAACATCGCCTAGGATAGGGCAAGGCCCCTCTAACAAAACGGGATCACTGCCACAAAAAATACAATTTTACCACAGAAAAATACTAAATCACAGTCACACAACAACAAGTAGCTGTTAAAACAGCTTTTGGGTAAATTTTAGCACAAAATTTGACAGACAAAATGTCACTAAGAGGCACTTAGCTCAGCCAAGTCCGAGACCACGTCTATGCTTCAGAAGCGGCAAACGAGATCTGGGGAAGCAGTAGTGGTGCATCCTGGGATATGAGGTAACTCAGCCAATAAGAGACTGCGTTCTATTGTATAGCTGCCAAGTCGGAGCCGATCGAATGTAGGCGAGATAGGATCACATTACATCGAGTATTCTCCTTTATTCTCAAAGTTTAAAAAGAAGACCGGTAACTCAATAGATTGACAGAGGTTACTTTCAGATACAAATTTGGGCAGAAAGGAGGGGTTGTCGAATAAAGAAACTCTATCTTTAAGAAATATCAGATATGGCTGCTTGGTAGATAAAGCTTGCAATTCTGAAACTCTTCTTGCTGAGGTAATAGCTACTAAGAGGAGCATCTTCCAAGAAATATACTTCAATTTTTATTAACCTGTTAGCATCATATCCTCCTCTCTATAAACATGTCGGTCAAAATTCTAACTTCATCCATAAACTTCGCATCATTGCTAATGATGCGACTAAGTTGAATGACCTGACCATGAAAGATGTTATACTTCATAAAGGAGGGATGGAAACTATCAAACTGTAAATAGTCATAGATAAATGTATCTTTCCAGAAAATGTTAGTTTCAAAACTCTATAACCTAAAATCTGCTGTAACCTGAATGTCCAAAAAACTGACCGTTCCCCAATACCACTAAAAACAAAATTCAGCCAATGGACTGAATGATTCATTTCCCTGACAAACTCCAGAAATATAGGTTTATCATTGGTCCATATAAATACCAAATCATCAATGTACCTTTGATAATAACAGACATACTTAAAATAAGGTGATGTAACTAAGTAAGCAGCCTCCCACCAACACATGACTAAATTGGCAAAAGCTAGGGCCATCTTGGCCCCCATTGCCACACCAGACATCTGTTGGTAGATAGATTACTCAAAACTAAAAAGAAATTATTACTTAAAACTTTAGACACAACAACTTAAAACTAAATCAAGTAAAACACACAGACATAGCATCAATAATTAAATTAGCAAACCTATTAAAATAAACTCCCACAAATTCAATGCCCATTTCTTGATTAATCGAAGTGCACAATGAACTAACATCGACAGTACAAAATATTTTTCCTGTCCATGAAAGTTATACTCTCCTTTATTCTCAAAGTTTAGAAAATGATTTTAAAAAATTCCATGAAAATTTCGAAAAAAACTTACTATTTTGTACTACTGGGTTCAAAATACTGTCAAGAAAAGAAAGAAGAAATGTTAACTGTTTTGTTTCTAGGTAAGGCTACTATGGGTCTAAATGGGGGTCTTAATGAATCTTAGGTATCCCAAACACAACACCACACAGTGTGGTTGATCAAAAGAACAAAATATCATGTGAAATACAATTCTGACAAAATCAAACAAAATCAATCAAACAATGTGACATCAGTAATTCTGTAACTTCTCCTGACAAAATCCTTTGAGACTATTCTATAATTTATTTCATCTGATAAAAGTTTTTTCATAGCTGAAACATAAGTATCTTTGTTCATAACCAGGCCGTTACCTTTATCTGCCTTCATACATCTCAATTTAGAATAATGATGCAAATGTTTCAATGCTACAAACTCATTAGCGCTTAAATTATAAACCCGTTTACTATTACATATGACATCACTTTTCTAAATAAGTTATAAAAATCATTTTTGCAAAGTTGACTGAACACATTTAATGCATCAATCAAAGGTGGATTCACCAAACTACACTTCTTAAACTTTTGTAGATTCAAATCAGCAGGAACATTTTCATAAATAAACTGAAAGTTTAATTTCCTAACAAACTGCTTGAAATCTAAAACAGTGTTAGTTAATGAAGCCTTATTAGTGGGTAAAAAGGTAAAACCCTTGGACAGTACCTGAAGTTCAGTCACTGTAAACAATTTGTCACTAAGGTTAAAGATACTCCATGGGGGAATCAACTACCTCTTCCTTTTCCCAGATTCATTCCTCTGGAGACCATCTCGTCTCTCAGTGGAAAAAACGAGGAATTCACATTTCCCCATTGACAGTCATCCACAGATAATAAAATGCCATTATCATTCACACCAGTTTCAGCACTCTATGAATTTAAGCAAATGGAAGTGGCATCTGTCCTCACTACGTTAAAATGATTGATGGGAGTTGTTGTCCAATGGTTCATGATCCATTTCTCCTTCTGAAGACGAATCTAATTGGTCAAGCCTCCTTCTCATGGTAACCAAGTTGTTCGACCTAATATCAGTGTTCTTAGAAGACAAAGCACCCTTATGATAAGCTTGCCTTGTCCGATAAGTCAAACAGTCTCTTTGTAACTTTTTCTTTTTTCTAGCAATCACTGCTGCAACATGCCGCTGCACCTTAATGGAGATCCTACTGTACAAAAGTAAAAATAAAGAAATCGAAGAATGTGTGGTGACTAGACGGTCTAGTGTCACAATTTCTTCATTTAACGTATCCATCTTATCTTTATTCAACTTGATTGAAACCTGAAGCACCTCTAAACCAGCTCTATTACAAATATGACTTAACTCATTAAAAACGGCATCATTATATTGAACACCTTTGGGGAAAGTATACTCTCTCAACCCCAATGGTACAATTTTTTGATTCAAACAACTGCTCGGGTAAAAATTCTCAAGCTCCAAACTCTCAAATCTGAGTACTTTCTTCTCCAACTGGAAAATAAGATTCTTGCAATCAGTTGTTCCCAATTTAATATCTGACAAATTAACAGCAGTGTTAAAAGAACTCCCCTTAAAACAATATGTAAAGGGATTAATCACATTTGGTCTTAAAAGTTCAGTGACTCCATAATTAATATCAGCTCCATTAGTATCAACCAAAGTCACTTCATCCGATGACAATTCACTATTAAATGATGCCACCCCATATGTCTTCTCAATTACCTGGGATTGAGCAATAGTTAGAACATCCTTAGCTATCCCAATAACTTCTTCCAACGTGGAGGTCAAGGCACAAATCTAGTCAGGCAAAGAATAGGTGATCAGGTTGAGATTAGGATCATTAACCTCAGTCACAGTGGACAAATATTAGTTCAAATCAGTCAATCAAAAAAAAAGAAGAAGCTGGTGAACAGCCGGTTCCCGATAAACTCGGACCCTCTAAACTAAGACCAATATGACAAAAAACACAACTCAAAAAAATGAAAAAAAGTCATCAGAGGCTGAAAAAAATCATACAGCAACACAAGAATAAATTAAGTGCTTTCATTCTATTAACATTTAGAACTTCATCAGAATGACATACAAATTAGTAACATCCCTTATAAAATAAGAGCATCACATCACAGAAACAATTAGCCAATAAAATAAATCTCCCTAAAAAGAGGGGTTGTAGTAAACCATCACAATCATCAGTACATGAATATTAGACACTTAACATATTATTTTAGTCAATGAACATATATTAAACTAAATACATCTAAATCTTAAAAACTTTTCAATGAAATAGTTTCATTAAGCCCAGGTGACACATTGGCACATAAGTTCTGACATGGCTCTAGAGCAGATTTTTTGTGATTTATGGTAATTCCTAGGGAGGAACAGAGTTCTAGGGTGTAGTCCTTGACCTGTAGCAGAAGATGCCTGGTCAGGACGGTTATGAGCCAGTCATCCAGATATGGAAACACCTGGAATCCTTGGCGTCTAAGGTGATCAGCAAATACTGTCATGCATTTGGTGAACATTCAGAGGGCTGTAATGAGACCAAAGGGCAGAGTTCGAAACTGGAAGTGACTGGCTCCTAGCTGGAAGCGCAATAACCTTCTAGACTGCCTTTCCATCCATATATGGTAGTATGCATCCTGAAGGGCTATAGAGCACATCCAATTGTCTTTTTCCAAAAATGGAAGTATCGACTGCAGTGTCACCATCCAGAACTTGCTCTTTTTCACAGATTTGTTTAGAATGCTGAGATCCAAGATGGGTGGAATGTCTGGAACAGATTTGTTAATGGGAGTGGGGAAGGAGAAGGGAATGATATAACCCCTGGATATTATGTTCTGCACCCATCTGTCATTTGTTATCTTTAGCCAGGTATGAAAGTAGGAACTGCGATGGTGGTGCTGCGGTAGCGTTGTCGCCTCACAGTTAGATGTTGCCCGTTCGATTCTCAGTTAGAGCGTCTTCTGTGTGGCGACATGCGTGAATGGGCATTCCTTCGTTGAAGGTTGTGCGTTAGGCCCGGCAAGCCAGTACATAAAAATCTACTGCCAATCATTAGCGGACCGGAGTTCCGCTGTGCCAACCCCTAACCGGGAAAAGCCGAAAGACACAAAGCCAGGTATGAAAGTGCAGAGACAATCGTCCCCAGACTGCCTCCAGAGGCAGACAATCGGACACCCCTTCAGGAGCACTGATGGGGCCTACCAAAGAAAAATTTCTCTAGAGCCCTGATTCTGCGGACCTCCCCTGCCACAAGGGCAGCATCTTCCATTATTGTTCACCTCTCTGCCTCTAGGGGAACTTTCACCATGTGTGTCTTGGAAAGACCTTTATGATTTTTTAAACCACATCTTTCCACTACCTCTTTGACCATTGGGAAAGTGTCTAGTGGGTGTGGAAAAATGTATGGCAGATAAGGTATTACTTTCCTGTTCGCACCTGGTGAGCATTTCTCTACTTTGGGCCCAAAAAGAGAGGAACCATGAAAGGGAGAGTTAATGAAGGAAGACTTGAAGGGCTCCGCAGAATTACAAAGATGCATCTAGGCCTGCCTTTCTAAGAGAGATGCCTGAATCTGCTACCCTACTCATTCCATCTGCTACATATGAAATGAGTCTCATGGAGGAGATTACACCTGAATTGAGGGTGGCGAGCTGAGCGTTTACTTTGTCTGCCACCGCATAAGCTACAGCTCCTTGGAGGAAGTCTGACAGTTCTTTCAACATGTCTCTCTGTAACCTAATGAAATGAATCAAGTAGTTCAGTGACTGTAAGGCAAAGATTGCTGATGAAAAAAATATGCTTCCCATACCTATCCATGGTCCTAGAATCCTTATGTGGGGGGACGGATAGAGGAATTGGTCTCAGATAGTTCCTTTTTAGTGGCCACCGCCATGACCATGGCATCAACTGCTACACCTTTAGTAAGGAAAGGCTTGTGTCTGTAGGGGCAGTGATATATTTATTTGGCCTCCTAGGGGTCTGCTCTATGAAGTCTGGAGTCTCCCAAGCTTTCCAAGAGATTAAATCAAGAAGCTCATCGGAAGAAGGGGTCACCCAAGAGGTGGAAAGGCAAGACACGAAAGCTAGGTATACTGACTCCTCAGCTGAAGGGGATGTGGACTGACAGTCATGTCTCTGTTTTAACATTTCCAGGATGTCTCCAAAAGAGACATCTTCAGGAGGTGACCGTGGGGACCCTTCTGCATCATCGAGGTCAGTATCAGATATGACTGACTCCTCTGGGGAGTCAAGATAGTTCCTCTTGCAAGTCCTCTTCCAAGGGACTTCCTCAGTGGGGTAAACTGGGGAAGTTTCAGAAGGGGGGTCCCTTGCAGGAAGTCCTGATGCCTGGAGTCTCTGCAGACTTGTGGACAGAGTGCATGAGACAGTAATATCACTGGCCCACAACTGGAAGGAAGAACTTGATAAGACTGTTTCTGAGACTGGGATGCAGATACTACCCTTCTCATAACCTCAAAAGCAATCCGTTCCCTGATCTGAAAAACACCCTGGATCCGACAAAAACGTTATCAAAGCTGAGAGAATCTCCAGTGCAGAAGAGAGCAGCTCCAAGGCAAAGGTACGATCCAAACTCACCCACGGCGAAGACCCAAGAGGCAAGGTTGGATCCGGTGAGATCCAAACCCGCTGCTCAGGTCCTACCAGAGAGTGTCAGCTTCTAGAGGTCCCCCGCTCCGACTGAGCAGAAGCACTTAGGGAAGACGTCAGATCCAAGGAACACATGGGTCTAGGATCTGAGACAGACACCAGTTGGATATCCAAATATTCCAGCTCCGAAACCAGGGGACAGATCAGAGGAGAGTAGGCGCCAATGGGGAGGACTTCAAAGGATCCGATGCCTTTGGGGTCAGATCCAGTAATAATTTGGCCAAGGCCAGTGTCTTCAGAAGCCTCTACACTACCCTAGCCACATCATCATCATCACACAAACTCCTGGTACACTGGGTAGATAAGGAAGGAGACCTGGACTTCATCAAAAAAAGGAGATGGGAGCCAAGAAGGTATCTGCTCCAATGATGGACAATGGCTCCAAGATCTAAATTCGGGTCAGAGCTGAAGAGGTCAGAGCTGAAGGCTCATATTGCTTCTACAATCTCTCGGATCCGAAAGCGACTGGCTGTTCTGAAGAATCTGTAGGAACTGCCAGCTTAGGAACTTTCTGTTTGGCTCCAAAGAAGACTTTGGAATCAAAGAAGGTCGCTTTTTGAACTTGTCAGATTTAGAAGATTTAGATGAAACTACGGACTCTGGAAAATAGCCTCAGAAATGGAAGTTTTAAGCAATCCTTTTAAGATGAGCTTATTTTTATGCTCCATAAGAGCCCTTTGATTAAATCCATGGCAAATGGAGCATGATTAAGAACCAAAATCAAAAGCAAACCAAAATCCAATGGATGTGGGGTCCAGTCGCTCCCAATGGTGCCCGCAGCACAACGATCAATAGGTATCACAGTCAATTTTCACAATAAATTCCATAATAAGTGCAGGAGAAAACGGAGAAAAACAAACTAAAATGCCAACCGTTTATTAAGAAACGAAGCACACAAACACGTACTTTGACCTAGGTTTCGTCCGTACACCATGTGTATGGCTTCAATAAACGTTGGCATTTTAGTTCGTTTTTCTCCGTTTTCTCCTGCGCTTATTGTGGAATTTATTGTGAAAATTGACTGTGATTCCTATTGATCATTGTGCTGCGGGCACCATTGGGAGCGATTGGACCCCACATCCATTGGAAAATGGAGCATGATTCTTGTAGATGTATAGACCCCAAGCAATACACACAGTGTGTGTATCACTTAGGGGCATTTTCTTTCCACAAAGTTCACATTTCTTAAACTCCGAGGGTTTTCCTTCTTGTTTTGGAGATATAATTCAAAAAGTTTAACCAACTACACAAAATAAACAAAGCTTGCACGTTAAGGAAATAATAATGCACACATCCAAAGGATAGTCATCTAACCTAAACAGACGTGAAAGAAGTTAAAAAATATATATATTGTTTTTTCTTCAACCAAGTAAAAAAATATCCTTTAATTTAAATGGATGTTTAAAGGGATAGATGGAGAGAACAACACTCAAGTAATAAATGTCCTCTAACAAACGGATGTGGGAAGGCGTTAAGAACAAAAAGGGAACACTCAAAAGATAATCTCCTAACTAAAAACTGATGTAAAAGGAGTAAAGAATTTGATAAATTAAATTCTACAGAAAATTTTAAGTGAGAAAATAGTAAAATTATATAATAAATTTTCACTTAGCCCAAAGCTTCCTGAGAGGACCACGTCTTTAACAGAGCAGCAAAAGAGGTCTGAGGGAATTCGGGAACTGTAGTTTGGGTAAGGTAGAAAACCTACGAGCTTTGCTGAAGGCCTCAAGCTTTTAAAAAAGGCCGAGATGGATCCAATGGATCGGTTCTGACCCACAAGTGAGAATAAAGGCAAGACTGACATCACATTATGTATTTAAAATAAAGAGGAGAGTTTCAATCACAGGAAATATTAAAAATACAGAGGTGGACAGGTTCACACAGTTACAGAAAAAACAATACTTAACTAATCTCACTATATTTTCCTGACTGATCTAAAAAATTACTGTTCCCTGACTACTTACTAGAGCAAGGCAAGAATAAATAGGTTGCGACGATGTGAGGTATTGCCAACTATGCCAGGAGAAATATGGCAGTGGATGTGTAACATACGCCAGGCACAGCTAGCTGGAATTTAGCAAAGAATTATATGTTATTTAAATATCAAACTAATTTGCACAAATGCTTGTGATAAAAATGTATTTGTAAAGTTGCTTGTGCTAAAAATGTATCAACAGTGTGTCCTGCTGGACAGAGGAAGAAATGTACACGTACTATTATAACTGTTTAAATGTATATAGTATAACAGAGGATATTGGACGAGAAGAAGTTAATCGCAATCCACCCGACTTTGAAAAATAGTAAGAAATTAAATTACTTAATTTAGGCCATAAAGATTGTATCTTGCAATTCTCAATGCAGCCAGAGACAAAAAGTCTGTATTTCTGCATTGTCAATGGGGTGAACTAATTGCTACTCTGGAAGGGTGGAGGTTTGGAACTGTTTTATGATTTCCAGGAGCTGCAGCTGAGCTTTGCAAGGGGGTGTGTGTGTCTGTGTGTGTGTCTGTGTCTGTGTGTGTGTCTGTGTCTCTGTGTGTGTCTGTGTCTCTGTGTGTGTCTGTGTCTCTGTGTGTGTCTGTGTATTATTGATACATATGTGATAAATCCCGACAGCTTCTAGCCAAGGGGAGAAGCATGGGAACTGGAAGTCAGATGAACAGATGTATGTGATGTCATTCTGTAATCCATCGCTAAAAATAATGTTTAATACTAGGTGAGACTGAAGTCTCAGAGCACTCTGTTTTTGTAACCTGACAAAGAAGGATCTTTCACCTACCTCATCTTGCTTTGCTCTAGTAAGTAACCAGGGAATAATAATTGTTTAGATCAGTTTCTGTAACTGTGTGAACCTGTCCACCCGTGTTATTTTTAATGTTCCCTGTGACAAACTCTGGTGTTTATTGTCAAGAGATACTTAGTATTTTAATGTTCTTTTATTGTTTATTATTAAATATATTTAAATGTTTCATTGTGGCTGGTCATTTAGAGAATAGTTTAACCTTCAAGAGTACTTACATCTATTGGAGACACTGTGGCCACTTCTGAAACCCTGTCAGTTTGGTCAACATTACCATTTGTATTGCTATTACTGTCATTCAGTATAATTGGGTAACCTTGCAAGAACCTTACAGTAGCTGGCTTTGGGGTGACTGGTGGCAGTGTAACTATCTTATAGTCTGGGCAGAAGGAGGGACAGCTAGTAAATCTGTGCCTGATTTTCCCGTGTGTGTGTGTGTGTGTGTGTGTGTGTGTGTGTGTGTGTGTGTGTGTGTGTGTGTGTGTGTGTGTGTGTGTGTGTGTGTGTGTGTGTGTGTGTCAGCTACTTGGAGCTGGGACACGAAAATATATGTTATGTACTTACCATAACATTCCATGTTTGTAGTCCATCTTGCCTATATTCTTGCTGGATGGGTTCGGAGCTGATATTCGGCTCCGACTCGGCCGATACTAAAGCTTGAGAGCTTTTACTGGCTTGAGGCTAGCCCCTATCCCATGGTGCCTCATGGCAATTCCCCAGATCTAGTTTTCAAGAAAGCAATAAATACCCATCACGTAAGAATATGAAAAAAGCTATACAAATACAGCAAAGGATTAGAAATATAATCCACTCCAGGTGGACCATAAAGAACAATGTCAGGCAGCACCAAAAAGGGGTCCACCAGATCCCCCAGAAACAGGAAGGGGGTTGGAGGGAGGGATGCAAGAATATAGGAGAGATGGACTACAAACATGGAACGTTATGGTAAGCACATAACTTCTTTATGTTATGTAGTCCTACCTCGCCGTAATTCTTGCTGGATGGGACAGCGTCCCTAGCACCTTTATCCCGGGTGGCACAAGAGAAGGGACTCTTCAGCACAGTGGACCCAAAGGACGACCTGTCCCGGGAGGCCAAATCCAATTTTTAATGAGTGACAAACGTATGTGATCTTGCCCAAGTAGCTGCTGCACAAATACTATCAATTGGGAGCCTAGATCTAAAGGCACATGAAGTAGCTACAGCCCTAGTAGAGTGACCTTTAGCTTTTACAGGTAATGGTCTACCAGCTTGTTGATAAGCAAAGGATATGCAACCCGAAAGCCATTTTGAAAGAGCAATTTTAGAAACAGGCAAGCCTTTCCTTCTGTCAGAAAAGGAAACAAAAAGTTGATCAGATTTCCTGAATTCTTTAGTCTTGTGTATATAAAACCTGAGTATCCTGTGGACATCTAGCTGTAGTCTATACTCTGATTTATTAGAGTGGTTTGGAAAAAACCCAAAATCCAAATTATGTTCGGAGCATACCTTAGGAAGAAAAGAAGGATTTGTCCTGAGAGAGACTCTATCCTTGTGAAAGATAATGTAAGGAGGTCGAATAGTTAGAGCTTGTAGTTCTGAAATTCTCCTAGCAGATGTTATAGCTACCAAGAACAAGGTTTTCCATTATAACAATTTTAAGTCAGACAACGAGGATGGCTCAAAGGGTGCAGGCATCAAAGATGAGAGTTCAAGTTCCAGGGTTCTAATGGTTGTTTTATTGGGGGCCTAAGAAGAACAACTCCTTTTAAGAAAGTTTTACACAGGGAGTGCTGCATGATTGGATTTCCCATGAAACCAAACTGGAAATGGCAGCTAACTGAACTGTAGCGGCTGCCGCTCCTTCATGAAAAATTGTTGTTAGGAAGGATAAAATGGACTCTAAAGGAGCAGTATATGGATCTAAGCCCCAATTTGTAGCCCAAAAAGAAAACCTTTTCCATTTGCTATAATATAGTTTCTGAGTGGAAGGTTTATGGGATGAAATTAGGATGTGTTTGACCGCTGGGGATAAGGGAATACACCTGGCTATTCGTGGAATTGCAGCAGCCATGCTGTCAATTTGAGGGTGTGGATGGAGGGATGGAACTGTCCCAAATGATGAATCAGGAGATCTGGAGATGGGTCCAGAATCCATGGTTCCTCCAAGAGGTAGGGCCACAGGAAAGGAAACCAAACTTGTCGAGGCCAGTAAGGAGCAATAAGGATCAAGAAACTCCTCAACTGTCTTGCTTTCTGCATTACTTTAGGGATGAGTGGAAAAGGAGGAAAGGCATAAAGAAGTCCCGGGGGCCAATCGTGAACTATAACATCCCTGGGTGACATCCCCAGATGGGGAATGAGGGCAAAGTAGCTGCTGCATTTGGTTTTCAGGTGAGTGGCAAAAAGATCGCAGCAAGGCTGGCCCCATTTGTGAAAGATCTCTTTCGCAACCATCGGATTCAGGGGCCACTCGTGGGGCATCAAAATTGCTCGGCTGAGTTTGCCCGCTATTACGTTGGATTTCCCCAGGATACGCGTTGCTATCAGGAAGTGTTGAGTATCCATCGCCCATCTCCAAACTCTTAAGGCTTCTCTGCAAAGCGGGTAAGACTTGGTTTCCCCCTGCTTGTTTATGTACCACACGACAGACATGTCTGACTGAATCGCAATCGTCCCGATGGGAAGGGAGCTGTGAAGTGCTTGCAACGCATATAGCACCGCACTCATCTCCAAAATAATGACGTGTTAAGTGGTTCTCGTGGTTCTGCCAAGTACCTTGGACTGTCACTCCCAGATAATGTCCCCCCCACCCTATCTGGGAAGTGTCCGTGGTCAAAACTGCTTTCTCTTGGGGAAGAACAATTGGATGACCTAGGACAAGTTGTTTCGTATGTAACCACCATGCGAGATTCTTTTTGCATGCGTTTATTAATATCTGGTGAGACAATGGAAGGTCTTGCATCGACCATTGTGCAAATAGCATCCACTGGAGAATCCTCATATGTAGGCGAGCAAGAGGAACTAATAAGATGGTGGAAGCCATAGTCCCTAGGACTTGAAGGACTATTCTGGCCTGGACTCTGTTTGTTTAGTAACGATCTAACCTGACTGCGTAGGGAATCCACTCTTTCCTGTGTTAGCTTTACTGACATGGTGGTGGTGCCTATTTCTGTGCCTAGATATACAATATGCTGCGAGGGAGATAAGACTGACTTTTGCAAGCTGACAGTGATGCCTAGACTGGCGCACAAGGATAAAGTCTTGTCCCTAGTCCTTGTGAGTTGATGCTTGGTGGTAGCAGTGAGGAGCCAGTCTTCTAGGTACAGAAACACCTGGAATCCTTGACGTCTCAAGTGAGCAGTTACCACTGCCATGCATTTGGTAAACAGTCTGGGGGCTGTAGTGAGGCCAAAGGGCAGTGTTCTGAACTGAAAATAAGTGGCTCCCAGCCGGAAGCGTAAGTGTCTCCTGGAGCGCCTGTCCATTTTGATGTGGTAGTACGCATCCTGGAGATCGATTGAGTACATCCAGTTGTCTTTCCCGATAAAGGGAAATATCGACTGCAGAGTGGCCGTTCTGAACTTTGATTTTCTTACATGCTTGTTGAGCCTGCTGAGATCTAGACTTGATCTCCAGTCCCCTGTCTTTTTTGGAACTAAAAAGAATCGAGAGTAAGTTCCGGATCCTACTTGCTCTGCGGGGACTTCTTGGATGACTCTTTTTTTGCAGCAACGAGATTACCTCTGATGCTGCACGGTCTAGTTGGATGGGTGGTACGTCTGGAAGAGACCAGTTTATTGGGGGTTCGGAAATAAAGGGAATCGGGTAACTTCTGGATATTATTGTGTGTACCCAACGACCTTGAGTGATAGTTAGGCAGGCGCTTGGGTACAGTGACATACGACCCCAGACCGCCTCCGGGTAAAATCTTCGGTAACGAAGACTGTCTCGGAACCGATGAAATCGACTGCACCGAAGATGAAGCAGAGTTGGAACCAGAACTCCTTGGTTCTGACGCTTTAGACTTTTTGGTCGGCTCTGAAGCCGGGGCTGATGATTTTCACTTTGAAGATTTTGGAGCTGCCTGACCAAATTCCAGCTGTTCCTAGAAGGAACTGGTCATGCGACCCCTGTTAATGAGTTTTCTCTTCCTTTCATTCAACACTCTTGTACTAAAAGCGTGACAGAAGGTGCAGGGTTCCTGTAAATGGGCTTCACCAAGACAATATACACAACTGGTGTGGCTGTAAGAGACATTTTCTGCGCACACCTATCACATTTTTTGAACCCTGAAAGGTGATGATCCTTGTGATTCTTATCTTTGGATATTATTAAACACTAAGACAGAGGAAAATAACAGTATTAAAGCCATGAAGTGAAGTTTTTTTTTTTTTTTTTTTTTTTTTTTTTTAACAGTCACACACACGCACACACACACACAGGAAGGAAAGGCCCTCTAACTTAAACGAGTACTACGGTTCTCTAACTTAAACGGGCCATACAGTCCTAAGGGGGGAATAGGGGTTGAAAACTTTCAAAAACAGTCGCACAAGAAAGAAGAAACTATATATAGAAGTTATGTCCTTACCATAACGTTCCATGTGGAGTGTTCATCTCGCCTTTTGTTCTTACACATGGGTTTGGAGCCGATCCTCGGCTCCGTGTCGGCCGCTTGCAAGCTCTGCATCGAGAAGAAGCTCGAGACAATCTAATACCCACAATCCCCCTCTGCCTTTACCTCAGATCTAGCTTGCAAGCAAACCAGAAGTCAGAGAGAGCACACTCATGCTTACATCACATATGCACAGAACTAAGAGTCTATATATATATATATATATATATATATATATATATATATATATATATATATATACACATATACAGATATATATACATGTCAACTATATACACAACAACTGCAATGCAGAAGCAGAATGCCCCAGGCCAGGCACCAAAACTGAACGTTCTTCCTAAGGGCGGGAGGGTGGGAATGTAAGAACAAAAGGCGAGATGAACACTCCACATGGAACGTTATGGTAAGGACATAACTTCTATATGTGATAGTGTTCAATCTCGCCGTTTGTTCTTACACATGGGTAGCGTCCCTAGCTCCTTGTTCCTGAGGAACTCACGGAAGGACGTTCTTGAGCACAGTGGAACCAAAGGTCGCTCTGTCCCTAGAAACCTTGTCTACCTTATAATGAGAAATGAATGTATGTGGCTTAGACCAAGTAGCAGCCGCACAAATAGCGTCTAGTGGTAGGCGAGCTGCATGAGCCAGGGATGTAGACACTGACCTTGTTGAATGTCCTTTGGGTTTGTGCAAAAGAGTTTGATTTGAAGAATCATAGACATAGATGATACAATCCGTTAACCACTTAGAAAGAGTTCTTTTGGTAACCGCTACTCCTTTCCTGTTATCAGCAAAGGCTACAAAAAGTTGATCAGTTTTTCTGTGATCTTTTGTTCTATCCAAGTAAAACCTTAGTTGTCTGTGAACATCTAATTTGTGCAACATATACTCCATTTTATTGGAGTGATTCTTGAAGAAAGTGGGTAATTCAATGGACTGATTAATATTATTAATAGAACAAACTTTAGGAAGGAAGGATGAATTAGTGCGAAGAGAAACTCTGTCAGAGTGAAAGATCAAATAAGGGTGCTTAATGGAGAGAGCTTGAAGTTCAGATACTCGCCTAGCGGATGTAATGGCTACCAAAAAGAGAGTCTTCCATGACAAAAATTTTAATGGGCAAGAGGAAGCTGGTTCAAAGGGGGGGAACATTAACTTAGATAATAATAAGTTTAGACTCCAAGGTGACGTAGGAGATCTAATTGGTGGTCTAATATGAAAAACCCCTTTTAAAAGGCTTTACAAAGTCTGTGGGCCATAACAGGAGCCCCACATTCTTCCACATGGAAATTAGAAATGGCAGCCAATTGAACTCTTAATGTGGCAGGAGAAGCACCCTGATGGAACAAGTCTGTTAAAAACTCTAATATTTTATTCAAGGGAGCTATAACAGGATCCACCTGCTGTGTATTCGCCCAGAATACAAATCGCTTCCATTTACTAGTATATGTTTTAGTAGTGGAAGCTTTATGAGAAGCCACTAATATATTCTGAACTGCAGGCGAAAGAAGATCAGACCTGGCTAAGTTGGGAATTGGAGCAGCCAAGCTGCTAGATGGAGGGACAAAAGCGCGGGGTGAGGAGCCCCTGACGAGTGAGTCAATAGATCTGGCTCTGGGTCCAGGATCCAGGGTCCCCGAATGCAATGTGTCATCAGGAAGGGGAACCAAATTTGACGAGGCCAGAATGGGGCAATGAGGATTATTGTCCTGTGTAGGTTTCTGGCTTTCTGGAGAAACTTTGATATCAGGGGAAGGGAGGAAAGCATTACAGGAGTCCCGGGGCCAATCGTGAATCAGTGCGTCCTGGGGACTTCCCCTGGAGGGTAATAGGGCAAAGTAGCTCCTGCATTTGGCGTTCATTGGAGACGCAAACAGATCGCAGGACGGCTGGCCCCACGCGAAAAAATCTTTTCCGCAACTGACTGTTTTAGGGACCACTCGTGCGGTAACAGAATTGCTCTGCTCAGCCTGTCGGCTATGGCGTTGGATGACCCCGGGATGTGCGTTGCTATCAGAAAGCGACCCGTGGACTCCGCCCATTGCCAGATTCTCATGGCCTCTCTGCATAGTTGATAGGACTTGGTTCCCCCTTGCTTGTTTATGTACCAGACTACCGACATATTGTCCGTCTGAACTGCAATAGTTCCCAGAGGAAGAAGGGGAGCAAAGTGTTGCAACGCTAGAAACACTGCCCTCAACTCTAGAACATTGATGTGCAGATTGTACTCTAAATTGGTCCATTCGCCTTGGACTGTCTGTCCCTGAAAGATGCCCCCCCACCCTATCAGGGAAGCGTCCGTGGTCACCGTAACTGTAGGCGTGGGTAGCACAAATGGTCTCCCCTTGGAAAGGTTGCACGTTTGGAGCCACCAGTTTAGGTGTGTTTTGCATGTGTTCGTTATGAGAATCTCGTGTGTTAGAGGTAGTTGTTGGAACGACCATTGTGCAAACAGTAGCCATTGTAGGACTCTCATGTGCAGTCTTCCCAAGGGTATTGCAATAAGAGAAGCTGACATGAGTCCCAAAACCTTCAGTACCAGTTTTGCTGGGGATTTCCTGGACAAGAGAAGAAGTAGTATGTGAGTCTGAAGTGAAAGTATCCTTTCTGGGGGAAGTCTTAGAATTAACTGATGTGTATTTAATTCTGCTCCTATGAATAAGATAGTTTGTGATGGCTGTAGTAAGGATTTTCCGAAGTTTACGGAAATTCCTAGGTGAATACACAGTTGAAGAGTATAGTCTCTGGCCTGTACTAGTTGACGCTGGGTGGTGGCAGAGAGGAGCCAGTCGTCCAGATACGGAAACACCTGGAATCCTTGGCGTCTCAAGTGAGACGCTACCACTGCCATGCATTTGGTGAAGACCCTGGGGGCTGAGGTCAGACCAAAGGGCAGGGCTCGAAATTGAAAGTGACTGGCACCCAGCCAGAAGCGCAAATGATCTCTGGATGCCCTGGCCATTTTGATGTGGTAGTATGCATCCTTCAGATCTATTGAGCACATCCAGTCGTCCTTCTGTAAGAATGGAAGGATCGATTGAAGCGTGACCATTCGGAACTTTTCTTTCTTGACGAAGGTATTGAGGTCGCTTAGGTCCAGAATGGGCCTCCAGTCCCCCGTTTTCTTTGGAACTAAAAAGAACCTTGAGTAAGTCCCGAATCCTTGTTGGTCCGCTGGGACTGGTTGGATGACTCTTTTTTCTAGCAGCTTTGAAATTTCTATAGCTGCTGGCTCTCGCAGATGGGGCGGTACATCTGGGAGTCTTTTCTTTGGAATGGGATGGGATAGAAAAGGTATATTGTAACCTCTGGTAACCACGCTTTTACCCACTTGTCTGTAGTTATGTTTTGCCAGGCCTGAGGGTATAAAGCTAAGCGACCCGACTGCCTCCAGAGCAGGACAGTCGGGCCTCCTCTCAGGAGTGCTGGAAAGGTTTACCAGGGAGTGTATCCCTGTCACCTTGATTCTGCGGACCCCCTCTGCCGCCAGGGCGGCGTCTTCCACCTCTGCCCCTCCTCTGCCTCTAGAAGGGGCATCACCCTGTGTGCCTGGGAAAGATCCTTGGGGTTTTCGAAACCACATTTTTCCACCACGTTGCCCTTTGGGGTACGGTCTGGTTGGGGTGGAAAAACGGACTCCGACAGCAGACAGAGTATTTCCCTCCTGCTCACACCGGGTAAGGGTCTCCTTTACTTTGGGGCCAAAAAGAGTGGCACCGTCAAATGGGGCATTAGTAAAGGAAGACTTGAAGGCTTCCGCAAATGAACATAAGCGCATCCAGGATTGTCTGCGAAGAGCAATCGCTGAAGCTGCTGCCCTACTCGAACCTTCGGCTGCGTAAGAGATTAGCCTCATGGACGAGTTCACAATGGATGTAAGGGTATTAAGTTGCGCTGTCACTTTCTCTGAGACAGCAGCATCTGTAGTACCCTGGAGGGTATCTCCCAACTCTTTGACTAGATCCCTCTGTAGTCGTGTAAAGTGGATCAAATAGTTCAGGGATCGCATGGAAAAAGCCGCTGAACTAAAAATGCGCTTCCCATACCTGTCCATAGTCCTAGAATCTTTATTAGGGGATGGACAGATGAGGAAGATTCCGACATCTCCTTTTTCGTGGCGCTGCCACCACCATAGCGTCCACTGGAACTCCTTTTGTTAAGTAAGTCTTGTCCTGGGGTGCAGTGATATACTTATTGGGTTTCCTTGGGACTGGTTCCACTGTGTCAGGAGCCTCCACGCCCTTGAGCAATAAGTTCCATTAATTCATCGAAGGGCGGAGTGACCCAGGAGGAAGAAGGGCGAGCACCGAATGCCTTCAGCAAGACTGACTCATCCTCAGAAGGGGGGAGGGACTGCCAGTCACCTCTCTGTTTCAGGATCTCCAATATGTCAGAAAAAGAGACATCTTCTGAAGGTGACTTAGGGGACCCTTCTGACTCATCTAAGTCAGTATCGGATGTCAAGGATTCTTGTGGAGAATCCAAGTGTCTCCTCTTACACAATCTTTTCCTAGGGACTTCTTCGTGGGGAGCATCATCCGAAGAAGCCTCCGAGGAAGAGGGGGCACCCTCCAAGGGTGGCTGAGACACCGGTGCTCGACGCTTGGATGTGGCCGTGGGTGCAGAGGAGGATAACGGCCCTTTATGGGGAGGAGAGGTTGCTTCTACTGATGTGGTTGTCTGGGTAGACAACACCTTCCTCATCAGATCGAAAGCCCCCGGGGCCCGAGTTGAAGAATCTCCCGGTTCCGAAGAAATGGGAAGAATCCCCAAAACAGGCACCGAAGGCATCGACCCCGAGGACGGAGCCGAATCGATCCGCGCCGAGGCCCCGAGGGGAAGGGTCAGAACCGAAACGTCGGTCCGACTCTCGGCCCCGGAACCAAGGACAGATCGTCGGCTCCGAGACTCCGGTACCGGGTCCGACGGAGTCGAGGTGAGAGGAACAGACCGAGAAAAGGACGGTTCTGGACCCGAGGGCTCCACAATCAGAAGATCAACCTCTTCCGGCTCCAAAGACTCAATAGGTCTCGGAGGAGGAATGGATGGAGACAATGGGAGGCCTTCAAGTTTCGACACCAACTGGGTGGAAACTGAAATAAGTTTGGATAGGGCCGAATGCTCCAATAACTTCTGCACCACACGATCCACATCGACATCTGAGAGCTTAGAAGAAGAACGGGTCGAAGGAACCGAAGACGGAGCCGACCTCAATAAAGTCGAGGGAGGGAGCTCCATCACCGGTTCCAAGACTCGAGGCTCAGGAACCGACACCAGTTGAACACTCGGCCCCGAAGTCTGTGGAACCGGTGATCTAACTTTACTCGAAGAGCTCGGAGCCGATGACTTGGGCTCCGACGTCTTCAATTCCTTCGAGGATTTGGATGCCTGGTCTGAAGCATCCAGAGCCTCCTGAAAGGAAGGTTTTAATAACCCTCTGTCCATGAGTTTCCTGCGCCTATCTGTCATGACCCTCCCACTAAAAGAGTGACAAATTGAACAGTCCTCTTGTAAGTGGAGAGGGCCAAGGCAGTAGACACAGGAACTATGGTTGTCAGTAACTGACATTTTTTGGCCACACTGGCAACGTTTAAAGCCTGATCTAATTTTCTCAGACATTTTCCAGGAAAGAGAAAAGTCAAGTCCAGTATAAGAGTCAAGTCCAATAGAAAAGAGTCAAATCCGATGAATATGTCAGTCCGGTTGTCAAATTTAAGCAGGGGTGGTAGGCCCCGAAAAACTCTAACCAGTTAAATAAACTTAACGGCACCGAGAAATTCTACCTACACACACACATACACTAAGTATATCAAAAGGTACTTTTAGAACAAACTTTTTCCTAAAATATAACAAAAAATAAAGTTATATCTTATCTCAAGATGCTCGAGCTAGCTCCCAGTGATGCGAACGCAGCAGCGGCAAACTAGATCTGAGGTAAAGGCAGAGGGGGATTGTGGGTATTAGATTGTCTCGAGCTTCTTCTCGATGCAGAGCTTGCAAGCGGCCGACACGGAGCCGAGGATCGGCTCCGAACCCATGTGTAAGAACAAACGGCGAGATTGAACACTATCACATGTATATATATATATATATATATATATATATATATATATATATATATATATATATATGTGTGTGTAAGAAAAAAGTAGAAAAGGACTAAATATAGTACAAAATCGTTTTACTTAGCCAACGAGCCAGTAAGACACAACCTCGAAGCTTTCGCGGCAAACGAGATCTGGGGAATTGCCGTGAGGCACCATGGGATAGGGGCTAGCTTCGAGCCAGTAAATGCTCTCGAGCTTTAGTATCGACTGAGTCGGAGCCGAATATCAGCTCCAAACCCATCCAGCAAGAATTACGGTGAGATAGGACTACATAACATTACTGGTTTCAGAGAGAGAGAGAGACAGTGGTGAAGAACTTGGCTTGAACACTCAGCTGAGGTCTCAACTCTATAGCTGCGCCAGTGGGGAGTCTTACTGGGGACCTGGAGGGAAACAGAGACACCAGACTGTGTGTATGTTCCCTGTGTGCTCTTAAGGGAAATTGCGTTTGATGCAGAGAGCTGCATCTGGAAATACTGGGTGTGTCCATTTTTGTTCCAAGTGAACATCCCTCTCCAGTGTCAGTGGTGGGATTCAGGCCCCTTGATTGCTGGCCCTGAGTGGGGATATCACACAAACAAATCCAACACAGAAGATAGTTTTGTAAGTTTGGGTGACCCTGACTGGGGCAAACAAGGGCTGTTGAAGAACAAACCACTGTACCAAGAGTCCTTTGCAGAATTTGCATATGAAACCTCGCTAAAAGAACCGGAGTGATTGTTACTGCCATGGACCGCAAAGCTTGTAAGACTAGTCATGCCAGAGGGGAAGAATGCAAAATCACCTTCTTGACCTGGGATCTGACTGTCTGTACTCTTGTTGGAGGAAGTGACATTATCTGATTGACTGCGTCTAGATGAGCACTTATGAACTGCAGTCCATGTAGGTGTGAGCTGTGACTTGCTGTAGTTGACCGAGATGTCTAGATGAAGACATAACTGCAGCAAGTAATCCCTTGCTTGTAGGAGTAGATGCCCGGCTGGGGCAGTTAGGAGCCAGTCATCTAGGGACGGAAACACTCAATCTCAGGAGTCTCAAGTGAGCTGCTATCACTGCCATGCATTTGGTGAACACCCTTGGGGCTGTGGTGAGGCCAAAGAGCAGTGCTCTGAACTGGCAATCAGTGGCTCCCAGCCAGAAGTGCAGATATCTTCTGGAGGTCCTGTTCATTTTGATGTGATAGTACTCATCTTGAAGCTCTACTGAGCACATCCACTCATTCTTTTGCAAAACGGGCAAAATGGGCTGAACCATTACCATCTGTAACCTTGAATATTTCATGTATTGATTTAGTTAGCTGAGATCCAGAATGGGTTTCAAGCCCTGTCTTCTTTGGCACTAAAAAGAATCTTGAGTATGTTCCAAATCCTACCTGGTCTGGGGGGACCTTCTGGGTTACTCACTTTTCTATTTCCAAGACTGCTGTCTCCCTCCGACTGGGTGGGACATCGGGGATTCTTTCCATTTTCGAAGGGGGAATTTGGGAAAATGGTATAAAATAACCTGTGGATAGAATTCTCTGCACCCAAGTGTTTTTTGTGACGGATGCCCAGACTTTGAGGTGCAGAGACAAGTATCCCCGACTGCGTCCTGAGAGCAGCAGCTGGACAAACTTTCAGAAACACTGGTAGGGTTGGTCTAAGAAAGAATCCTGGAAACCCTGATTCTGCAGGCCACCTCTGCCATAGGGCGGCATCTTCTATTCAGAGTTCCCTCTCTCTGCCTCTGGGAACACCATCTCCTCATATGTGTTGGAAAGGACCTTTAGGTTCATAGGTAGGTACTAGGCTATTGGCCCTAGAGCCTATATAAGCCTAGCCAAAGGTAACCTGGCTTTCGCCACCCAAGAAAATTATTTTCCTGTGCCACTGTCAAACAGAGCCCACAGAAGTGATCCCCGGGATGAATTTCCTATCTCCCATCCAATCATCAAGATTTTTCTTGAACAGTGCTAATGAGGAGCTTTGTTTGATATAGATAGGTAGCTTGTTCCAGAGTATGGGAAGTCTCTGGGACAGGAATCTATCCCTCCAGCATGTTCTGTTTATTGTGGTGACGAGGTTTAGGTCCCTAGAGTGTGTAGCTCATAGAGATTGGGATTTATTTAAGTGGAGCATGTCTAAAAGCTCTGGGTTTGACATAGCTTTGTGTGTTAGGCAGGGATCGCCTCTGAGTAGGCGATATGCAACGGAGTAAAGCTGCAGTTTTTTGAGACGGTCTGCATAGGGCATCACTTTGAGGCCGGTAATCCTCTTTGTGAGGTATTTCTGTCATTTTTTTTGTCTCCTCAATGATTCCAGAAAAAGTGTCTCCCAGTAGAAAAATGGATCCCAGAGGTAGACAAGGTCTTCCTACCTTGCTCATTTCTGAAGAGCGTTTTCTTCACCTTTGGGAAAGACAAGGAAGATCTATCAAAAGGAGCACTGATGAATGAGGACTTGAAGGGTTCCACAAAATCACACAGGTGCATCCAAGCATATCTCCTAATGGCTATGCCTGAACACACCACCCATGAGGTACCCTCTGCAGTGTGGAATATCAGCTTCATGGACAGATTAGATAGGTACTGCAGGGTTCCCAGTTGTGAAGAGATCTTGTTCTGGTCCTCCACAGGCACGGACCCAGAAACAGATTTGGAGAGCTCTTTTAGTCAAATCTCTTTGTAACCATGCGAAGTGTGCCAAATAATTAAACGACCACAGGGCAAAAGTCGCTGAAGAGTAAACACACTTACCAAATCTGTCCAAGACCCTAGACTCTCTGTTAGGAGGATGAACAGATGAGCTTTACTCTGCAAGCTCTTTTTTAGTGGCTGCTACTACAACCATGGAATCTACTGGGACTCCCTTGCTCCAGTGTGTTCTGTCCTTTGGGGGGCTAAAATTCTATCTGGTCACTTGGAAATGGGCTCCACAGTATCCGGCTGTTTCCATGTACAGTGCGAGACAAGGTCTATTAGCTCATGAGCCATGGGAGTTATCCATACTGCTCAACGTCCCTGATTGTGACTCAAATTTTAGCTCTGTCCCTCTTAATCCCTCCTAAAACTGGTGACTTTTGGAGAAACGTGATGAATTACACTTTCCTCCCTGTGGTCACGTGAGTTTCCTCCGGGTGCTCCGGTTTCCTCCCACATCCCAAAGGCATGCTGTAGGTGGACTGGACACTCTAAATTGGCCATAGGCGTGAGTGAGTGAGTGTGCCTTCTGTGGAAGGTTGGGTGCCGGGCTGGCAACTCGACACTGTAAAACTCCACTGCCAATCAAGAGCAGACAGGTGATCCTCTGTGGCGACCCCTAACTGGGAAAAGCCGAAAGAAGAAGAAATAATGACAATAATAAGAGCTATAGATGTTTTTTAATTTAGAAAAATAGAAGTTATGTCCTTACCATAACATTCCATGTGGAGTGTTCATCTCGCCTTTGTTCTTACACATGGGTTCGGAGCCGATCCTCGGCTCCGTGCCGGCCTCTTGCAAGCTCTGCATCGAGAAGAAGCTCGAGACAATCTAATACCCACAATCCCCCTCTGCCTTTACCTCAGATCTAGTTTGCAAGCAAACCAATCTCTAGAGAGAGCACATTCATGCTTACATCACATATGCACAGAATAAGAGTCTATACATAACTATATATAGAAAGAACAAATAAACGTATATATATATATATATATATATATATATATATATATATATATATATATATATGCCAACTATGTACACAACATCTGCAAGCAGTAGCAGGATGCTCCCGGCCAGGCATCAAAGAACGTTCTTCTTAAGGGCGGGAGGGTGGGAATGTAAGAACAAAGGCGAGATGAACACTCCACATGGAACGTTATGGTAAGGACATAACTTCTATATGTGATAGTGTTCAATCTCGCCGTTTGTTCTTACACATGGGTAGCGTCCCTAGCTCCTTGTTCCTGAGGAACTCACGGAAGGACGTTCTTGAGCACAGTGGAACCAAAGGTTGCCCTGTCCCTAGAAGCCTTGTCTACCTTATAATGAGAAATGAATGTATGTGGCTTAGACCAAGTAGCAGCCGCACAAATAGCGTCTAGTGGTAGGCGGGCTGCATGAGCCAAAGATGTAGACACTGACCTTGTGGAATGTCCTTTGGGTTTGTGCAAAAGAGTTTGATTTGAAGAATCATAGACATAGATTATACAATCCGTTAACCACTTAGAAAGAGTTCTTTTGGTAACTGCTAGTCCTTTCCTGCTATCAGCAAAAGCCACAAAGAGTTGATCAGTTTTTCTGTGATCTTTTGTTCTATCCAAGTAAAATCTTAGTTGTCTGTGAACATCTAATTTGTGCAACATATACTCCATTTTGTTGGAGTGATTTTTGAAGAAAGTGGGTAATTCAATGGACTGATTAATATTGTTAATAGAACACACTTTAGGGAGGAAGGACGAATTAGTTCGAAGAGAATCTCTGTCAGAGTGAAAGATCAAATAAGGGTGCTTGATGGAGAGAGCCTGAAGTTCAGATACTCGCCTAGCAGAAGTAATGGCTACCAAAAAGAGAGTCTTCCAGGACAAAAATTTTAATGGGCAAGAAGAGGCAGGTTCAAAGGGGGGCAACATTAATTTAGATAACAACAAATTTAGACTCCAAGGTGACGTAGGAGATCTGACTGGTGGTCTAATATGAAAACCCTTTTTAAAAGGCTTTACAAAGTCTGTGGGCCATAACAGGAGCCCCACATTCTTCCACATGGAAATTTGAAATGGCAGCCAATTGAACTCTTAGTGTAGCAGGAGAAGCACCCTGATGGAATAAGTCCGTTAAAAATTCTAATATTTTATTCAAAGGAGCTATAAAAGGATCCACTTGCTGTGTATTCGCCCAGAATACAAATCGCTTCCATTTACTAGAATATGTTTTAGTAGTGGAAGCTTTATGAGAAGCCACCAAAATATTCCGAACTGCTGGTGAAAGAAGATCAGACCTGGCTAAGTTGGGAATTGGAGCAACCAAGCTGCTAGATGGAGGGACCGGAGCGCGGAATGGAGAGCCCCTGACGAGTGAGTCAATAGATCTGGCTCTGGGTCCAGAATCCAGGGTCCCCGAATGCAGTGTGTCTTCAGGAAGGGAAACCAAATTTGACGAGGCCAGAATGGGGCAATGAGGATTATTGTCCTGTGGAGGTTTCTGGCTTTCTGGAGAAACTTTGATATCAGGGGAAATGGAGGAAATGCGTACAGGAGTCCCGGGGCCAATCGTGAATCAGTGCGTCCCTGGGGACTTCCCCTGGAGGGGGTAATAGGGCAAAGTAGCTCCTGCATTTGGCGTTCATTGGAGACGCAAACAGATCGTAGGAAGGCTGGCCCCACGTGCGAAAAATCCTTTTCGCCACTGACTGTTTTAGGGACCACTCGTGCGGTAACAGAATTGCTCTGCTCAGCCTGTCGGCTATGACGTTGGATGACCCGGGATGTGCGTTGCTATTAGAAAGCGACCCGTGGACTCCGCCCACTGCCAGATTCTCATGGCCTCTCTGCATAGCTGATAGGACTTGATTCCCCCTTGCTTGTTTATGTACCAGACTACCGACATGTTGTCCGTCTGAACTGCAATAGTCCCTAGAGGAAGAAGGGGAGCAAAGTGTTGCAACGCTAGAAACACTGCCCTCAACTCTAGAACATTGATGTGCAGATTGTACTCCAAATTGGTCCATTCGCCTTGGACTGTCTGTCCCTGAAAGATGCCCCCCCACCCTATCAGGGAAGCGTCCGTGGTCACCGTAACTGTAGGTGTGGGTAGCACAAATGGTCTCCCCTTGGAAAGGTTGCACGTTTGAAGCCACCAGTTTAGATGTGTCTTGCATGTTTTTGTTATAAGAATCTCGTGTGTTAGAGGTAGTTGTTGAAACGACCATTGTGCAAACAGTAGCCATTGAAGAACTCTCATGTGCAGCCTTCCCAAGGGTATTGCAATAAGGGAGGCTGACATGAGTCCCAAAACCTTCAGCACCAGTTTTGCTGGAGATTTCCTTGACAAAAGTAGAAGACGTATGTGAGTCTGAAGTGATAGTATCCTTTCTGGGGGAAGTCTTAGAATTAACTGACGTGTGTTTAATTCTGCTCCTATGAACAAAATATTCTGTGATGGCTGAAGCAAGGATTTTCCGAAGTTTACGGAAATCCCTAGGTGAACACACAGTTGAAGAGTAAAGTCTCTGGCCTGTAATAGTTGACGCTGGGTGGTGGCAGAAAGGAGCCAGTCGTCCAGATACGGAAACACCTGGAATCCTTGGCGTCTCAAGTGAGGCGCTACCACTGCCATGCATTTGGTGAAGACCCTGGGGGCTGAGGTCAGACCAAAGGGCAGGGCTCGAAATTGAAAGTGTCTGGCCCCCAGCCGGAAGCGCAAATGATCTCTGGATGCCCTGGCCATTTTGATGTGGTAGTATGCATCTTCTAGATCTATTGAGCACATCCAGTCGTCCTTCTGTAAGAATGGAAGGATCGATTGAAGCGTGACCATTCGGAACTTTTCCTTCCTGACGAAGGTATTGAGGTAGCTTAGGTCCAGGATGGGCCTCCAGTCCCCTGTTTTCTTTGGAACTAAAAAGAACCTTGAGTAAGTCCCGAATCCTTGCTGGTCCGCTGGGACTGGTTGGATGACTCTTTTTTCTAGCAGCTTTGAAATTTCTATAGCTGCCGACTCTCGCAGATAGGGCGGTACATCTGAGAGTCTTTTCTTTGGAATGGGATGGGATAGAAAGGGTATGTTGTAACCTCTGGTAACCACGCTTTTTACCCACTTGTCTGTAGTTACATTTTGCCAGGCCTGAGGGTATAAAGCTACGCGTGCCCCGACTGCCTCCAGAGCAGGACAGTCGGGCCTCCTCTCAGGAGTGCTGGAAAGGTTTACCAGGGAGTGTTTCCCTGTCACCTTGATGTTGCGGACCCCCTCTGCCGCCTGGGCGGCGTCTTCCACCTCTGCCCCCTCCTCTGCCTCTAGAGGGGGCATCTCCCTGTGTGCCTGAGAAAGCTCCTTGAGGTTTTCGAAACCACATTTTTCCACCACGTTGCCCTTTGGGGTACGGTCTGGTTGGGGTGGAAAAACGGACTCCGACAGCAGACAGAGTCTTTCCCTCCTGTTCACACCGGGTAAGGGTCTCCTTTACTTTGGGGCCAAAGAGAGTGGCACCGTCAAATGGGGCGTTAGTAAAGGAAGACTTGAAGGCTTCCAAAGGAACATAAGCGCATCCAGGATTGTCTGCGAAGAGCAATCGCTGAAGCTGCTGCCCTACTCGAACCTTCGGCTGCGTAGGAAATCAGCCTCATGGACGAGTTCACAATGGATGTAAGGGTATTAAGTTGCGCTGTCACTTTCTCTGAGACAGCAGCATCTGTAGTACCCTGGAGGGTATCTCCCAACTCTTTGACTAGATCCCTCTGTAGACGTGTAAAATGGGTCAAATAGTTCAGGGATCGCATGGAAAAGGCCGCTGAACTAAAAATGCGCTTCCCGTACCTATCCATCGTCCTAGAATCTTTATTAGGGGGATGGACAGATGAGGAAGACTCTGACATCTCCTTTTTCGTGGCCGCTGCCACCACCATAGTGTCCACTGGAACTCCTTTTGTTAAATAGGACTTGTCCTGAGGTGCCGTGATGTATTTATTGGGTTTCCTTGGGACTGGTTCCACTGTGTCAGGAGCCTCCTACGCCCTTTGAGCAATTAGCTCCATTAATTCATCAAAGGGCGGAGTGACCCAGGAGGAGGAAGGGCGAGCACCAAATGCCTTCAGCAAAACTAACTCATCCTCAGAAGGGGGAAGGGACTGCCAGTCACCTCTCTGCTTCAGGATCTCCAATATGTCCGAAAAAGAGACATCTTCTGAAGGTGACTTAGGGGACCCTTCTGACTCATCTAAGTCAGTATCAGATGTCAAGGATTCTTGTGGAGAATCCAAGTGTCTCCTCTTACACAATCTTTTCCTAGGGACTTCTTCGTGGGGAGCATCCGAAGAAGCCTCCGAGGAAGAGGGGGCACCCTCCAGGGGTGGCTGAGACACTGGTGCCTGACGCTTGGATGTGGCCGTGGGTGCAGAGGAGGATAACGGCCCTTTATGGGGAGGAGAGGTTGCTTCCACTGATGTGGTTGTCTGGGTAGACAACACCTTCCTCATTAGGTCAACGCCCCGGGTCCCGCATCGAAGAATCTCCGGTTCGAAGAAATGGGAAGAATCCCGACACAGGCACCGAAGGCATCGACCCGAGGACGGAGCCGAATCGATTCGCGCCGAGGCCCGAGGGAAGAGTCGGAACCAAGCGTTGGTTCGACTCTCGGCCCCGGAACCAAGGACAGATCGTCGGCTCCGAGACTCCGGTACCGGGTCCGACGGAGTCGAGGTGAGAGGAACAGACCGAGAAAAGGACGGTTCTGGACCCGAGGGCTCCACAATCAGAAGATCAGCCTCTTCCGGCTCCAAAGACTGAACAGGTCTCGGAGGAGGAATGGATGGAGACAATGGGAGGCCTTCAAGTTTCGACACCAACTGGGTGGAAACTGAAATAAGTTTGGATAGGGCCGAATGCTCCAATAACTTCTGCACCACACGATCCACATCGAGATCAGAGAGTTTGGAAGAAGAACGGGTCGAAGGAACCGAAGACGGAGCCGACCTCAATAAGGTCGAAGGAGGGAGCTCCATCACCTGTTCCAAGACTCGAGGCTCAGGAACCGATACCAGTTGAACACTCGGCCCCGAAGTCTGTGGAACCGGTGATCTAACCTTTGCTGAAGAGCTCGGAGCCGATGACTTGGGCTCCGACGTCTTCGATTCCTTAGAGGATTTTGATGCCTGGTCAGAAGCATCCAGAGCCTCCTGAAAATAAGGTTTCAATAAACCTCTGTCCATGAGTTTCCTGCGCCTATCTGTCATGACCCTCCCACTAAAAGAGTGACAGATAGAACAGTCCTCTTGCAAGTGGAGAGGGCCAAGGCAGTAGACGCAGGAACTATGGTTGTCAGTCACTGACATTTTCTGGCCACACTGACAACGCTTAAATCCTGATTTTACCTTATCAGACATTTTCAAGAAAAAAGACAAGTCCAGTAATATAGTCAAATCCGAGAAAAAAAGTGTCAAATCCGGTTTAAATGTCAAATCCTTTAAAATTTAAGAAGGGTTGTAGGCCCCGAAAAACTCTAACCGATAAATAAGATTAACGGTACCGAGAATTTAAACACTCAACACAACAACCACTCAGAATATCAAGATATATCAAATAGAACAAGAAAAACAATAAAATATAACAAATTAAGTTATATCTTAGCTTTAGATGCTCGAGCTAGCTCCCAGCGATGCGAATGCAGCAGCGGCAAACTAGATCTGAGGTAAAGGCAGAGGGGGATTGTGGGTATTAGATTGTCTCGAGCTTCTTCTCGATGCAGAGCTTGCAAGAGGCCGCCACGGAGCCGAGGATCGGCTCCGAACCCATGTGTAAGAACAAACGGCGAGATTGAACACTATCACATTTGATATTAATTCACATGTTCTTATTTTGTCAATGTCTCTAGTTAATACTACTAATATTTTACAAATATCTCTAAATGTCCGATTATTTTGGGATTTGTCCCCAGTTCTGTTGAGATTTGTCCCTAACTGGTTGAGATCTACGGTGTCACCCAATAGCTGGGCCAGACCCAAAAGCCTCCAGGAACCCCAACTGTTCCTGGGAAAGGGTGTTGAAAGCCCAATCACCTTTCTGTTTTAGAACTTATAGCACTTCTCTAAAGGAGATGTCCTCATGTGGACATCTGCGGGACTCTTCTCTTTCAGCGAAGTCAGCGTCCTCAGTAAGAAATTCCTACAGAGAATCTAAGTGTCTCCTTTTGCACGTTTTCTCCAGAGGGACCTCATCAGTGGGGTGGGTCTGATGAGGTATCGGAAATGACAGGCATGTCCTGAGGGACTGACTGGAGACTTGAATGGGTTGGGTGTCCCAGTGAAATAGATGCGAGAGGCTCAGAACTACAAAATAAAGGTGGTAAAGAAATGGGATCCAAGGAGGGAAAGGATGTCCTCTCTCTAGGAAAAGAGAAGCCCCTCTCTACCATCTCAAACACAGACGGCCTAGGTGAAACAGAAGCCGGCAGTACTGGTGCCAAAGTTTCTTGTGCCAATGACCTCAGAATCCCCCAGGCCCCCAACCTGGGGATGGGGGCAGGCCTGAGCTGTCCACTGCTGAAGATCTGAGAGGCAAAGTTGGTTCCAAGAACTGAGTCAATCCCACCCCCCGGGAGTCATAGCCAATGCTTCAGCTCCAAGAGTCTTCCTGCTCCGAAAGGATTAAAGCTGGATGGCTCAAGGAAGTGGTCGGAGTTCAAGAATGGCTCATCTTTGGATCTGGTGAGAATACCCCCAAGGATCTCAGATCCATGGGCTCCAAAACCACGGGACGATCAGAGTAAGAGATATTAAGTCATAGGTCCGATGGGAGATGGAGAAGGAAGTCAAATAGATACTGACTCCAGTGAATATCAGGGTGACCGGATCCTAGGTGACATAGTTTTCAAGGATGTAGGATCTGAGGGAGTTGCTCCAGCTTTTTTGGAATTTTTGATGGTGGCTCAGTGGTTGGAGCTGCAGTAGGTGAGCGATCCAGAGACATTTTAATGGTGTCCTTATTCTTAGGACAAATCCAACAGACGTATACAGACAATGGAAATGCTCAATGAAGTAGAAGCTTTTAATATTCCACAATATTCACAAAGCTTTCAGGTATGGCTACCCTTCTTCAGTGTGATCAATATTGAAGTCACTAATTGCGCTAAATGTAGTCTTTTGTTATTTTATTTTTATTTATTTATTTAACATTTGTTTACTGGGAAAGTCCAACTTGGAACAAAGCCTATTTTCAGAGGAAGCCCGGTGAGAAACGCTCCAGGTGCATGCCTTTGTAATGTGGGAGGAAACCGGAGTACCCGTAGAAAACCCACACAAATGCAGGGAGGCCATGCAAACTCCGCACAAAAAGCACTCCAGCCGAAAATTGAACTGGAGAACCTCTTGTTGTGAGGCAACAACGCTACCGCTACACCACTGCGCCGTCCATATACAGTTAATTAACAAGATCACATGACACCGCCAAGAAAATTCGTAAAGAGCTAGCACACTCATCACAAGCAAAGATAAATGCATTCAAAACATGTGCAAACAAGTACATATAAACAGAAATGAAAAATAAAAACATATGCAAAAACATTTAAAATTACATGCAGGGAAATGAATGTGAAAATACATTTAAACTGCATGTAAAATTCTAATAAACTACTAATGTAAAATATCCTGTTTCCTTTTCAATATTGGTTTTATACTAACTTTTGCCTCAATTCCTGGTTCGGTGTCAGCTAGCAGCTGTGTAATCCTATTATATTCAGAGACTTCTAATTTATTATTCAGGTCTCCACCTCTTATACGCTTTGAAACAATCTGTATCACCATGAATTTAAATTCATCGTTCCTCCTTTTTTCTAAAATATATTTAGTTAAAGCATTGGTTGTAACACATCTTCGTGTACTTCACGTGTTCAATTATACGATCTTTCAGCTTATGTGTACTTTTGCCTACATAAAATGCAGGACAAACAGTGCACATAGCTAAGTAAATAAGAAGTTATGTACCTACCATAATGTTCCATGTTAGTTGTCTTCTCTCGCCTTCTTTCTTGCTTGATGGGTTCGGAGCCGATCCTCGGCTCCGTCTCGGCACTTGCTAAGCTCGAGAGTCACTTTTACCAGCTCGAGGCAGCCCCATATCCCATGATGCAAGGCGGTAAGTACCCAGATCTCGTTTGATGACAAAGGGCAATAGCACCAAGCATAAATACTTCCCAAAGGAAGAAAGAAAGCCTACAGGATGAAAGAAGGACCAGTTCTGAATGGTCTTCAGCATAACAATCTCTTGTAGAAAGGTCTGTCCAGGCCTGGGGGAAGGAGGGAGGTCGCAAGAAAGAAGGCGAGAAGACAACTAACATGGAACGTTATGGTAGGTACATAACTTCTTAATGTTAAGTTGTCAATCTTGCCTTCATTCTTGCTTGATGGGACCGCGTCCCTAGCACCTCTATCCTGGGTGGCTCAACGGAACAGACTCTTGAGGACTGTAGAGCCAAAACTGGCTCTGTCCCTGGAGGCCAAGTCCAATTTGTAATGGGAAACAAAAGTATGAGGAGTGGCCCAAGTGGCCACTGCACAAATAGTGTCTAAAGGAAGTCTAGCTTGAAAGGCTGTAGAAGTAGCTAAGCTCCTAGTTGAATGTGCTTTAGGTTTTGAGCACAGCTGTTTTCCCCTGAGCAGATAAATTTCAGAGATGACAGAAGAAAGCCATCTAGATAAAGTCACTTTAGAGACAGGAAGGCCTTTCCTGTTATCCTCATAGGAAACAAAGAGTTGATCGGATTTCCTAAATTGTTTAGTTCTGTCCAAATAATATCTGAGTTGGCGGTGGACATCAAGATAATGTAATTTTGTTCCGATCTGTTTGAATAGTTTGGAAAAAATACAGGGAGATCAATGGATTGATTCAAATTAGCCTTTGAGGCGACCTTAGGCAAAAAGGTCGGATTAGTTCTCAATGATACTCTGTCCTTGTGAAAGACCAAATAGGGGGGTCGAACCAAAAGAGCATGAAGTTCAGACACCCTCCTGGCCGATGTAATAGCTACTAGGAATAATGTTTTCCAAGAAAGAAATTTTAGGAGCAAGAAACAGCTGGCTCGAAGGGGGGGAAGAATCAAGAATGTCAGCACTAAATTTAGATCCCATTGAGGAGGAGGATTCCTGATTGGAGGCTTTAGCAGGAAAATTCCTTTCAAGAAGGCTTTACAAAGCCTATGGGACATGATATTGTGATCTGCGATCCCGACATGAAAGTTCGAGATAGCAGCCAGTTGAACTCTAACTGTGGAAGAAGAGGAGCCTGCATGAAAAATCTCCGCTAAGAAGTCCAAAACTGCCTGAACTGGGGCAGTGAAGGGATCGATATTCTTGGCTTTAGCCCAATAAGAGAAACGTTTCCATTTGCTTGTATAAATCCTCCTGGTAGTGGATTTTAAAGAAGCTACTATGATGTCTCTAACAGGGTTAGAGATCAAAGGAAGCCTGGCTAAGGAAGGAAGTGGAGCAACCATGCTGAGAGGTTGAGAGAAGGGATAGACCGGTGCAGCTGACCGGATTGGTGAACCAGAAGATCTGGCACTGGGTCCAGATGCCATGGCTGCACCAAAAGGTGACGATGGAGGAACGGAAACCAAATTTGTCGAGGCCAATAAGGAGCAATGAGAATCATTTTGGCTCTCAAAACGGTAGCTTTTTGGATAACCTGAGGGATTAGAGGAAAAGGAGGAAAAGCATAAAGAAGTCCCTGGGGCCAATCCTGGGTCAGAGCGTCTCTGGGGGGATGGCCTGACAGAGGGAAGAGAGAGAAGAAGTCTGGGCATTTGCTGTTTTGGGGAGTAGCAAAAAGATCGCAACATGGGCGACCCCATTCCAGAAAAATCTCCTCCACTATAGATTGCTTGAGAAACCACTCGTGAGGCATGAGAATAGCTCTGCTCAATCTGTCCGCTAAAATGTTGGTTTTCCCAGGGATGTGCGTTGCTACCAGAAACCGATGAGAGGAGATCACCCATTGCCACAGTCTGAGCGCTTCTCGACACAAGGGGTAGGACTTGGTTCCGCCCTGTTTGTTGATATACCAAACTACAGACATGTTGTCTGTGTGGACTGCAATTGTCCCTACAGGAAGAGAGTCGTTGAGGGCTTGCAACGTTAAAAGCACTGCTCTCATCTCTAGGACATTTATGTGCAGGTGGTACTCGAGCGGTTGCCACGTCCATGAACCATCCTGTCCTGATAATGCCCCCACCCGATCAGGCGGCATCCGTGGTGACAGTGGCTACCGGGATGGGGGTACAAAGTGTCTGCCTTGGTGAATCTGGGGAGAAGTGATCCACCAAGCAAGATGATTTTGCAAATCTGTGTCACCAGAATGTGGTGACGCATTGGAAGTTGTTGGTAAGACCACTGAGTGAACAACATCCACTGAAGAAGGCGCATGTAGAAGCGAGCCAGGGGAAGAAGAGTAATGGCCGCAGCCATGAGACCTAATACTTTTAGAACCATTCTGGCCTGTACCTTCTTGTTGGCTGGAATGATCCTGACATGACTTTGAATGTCTGAAACTCTTTGGTCTGTAAGGGTAGCTGACATCCGAACAGTGTTTAAGTTTGCGCCTATGAAAGTAATAGACTGGCAGGGCAATAAGGATGACTTTTCGAAGTTGATCGAGATGCCCAAATGAGAACAAAGATTTATTGTGTAATCCCTGGCTTGAACAAGCTGATGCCTGGTGGTGGCTGACAGGAGCTAGTCGTCGAGATACGGAAACACCTGGAATCCTTGATGTCTCAGGTGAGCCGTGACCACTGCCATGCATTTGGTGAACACCCTGGGGGCTGTGGTGAGACCAAAGGGCAGGGCTCTGAACTGGAAATGACTGGACCCCAGCCGAAAGCGGAGAAATCTCCTGGAGCATCTGTGAATTTTTATGTGATAGTACGCATCCTGAAGATCTATTGAGCACATCCAGTTGTCCTTCTGCAAGAAGGGTAGAATCGACTGAAGAGTGACCATTCGGAATCTTGTCTTCCTCACAGACTTGTTGAGTCTGCTGAGATCCAATATTGGTCTCCAGTCTCCCGTCTTTTGGGGACCAAAAGAACCTTGAGTAGATTCCGGACTCTGAATGGTCTGTTGTAACTGGCTGAATGGCTCTTTTTTGCAGTAGTTTTGAGACTTCCAACTCTGCAATTTCCCTTAGACCGGTGGTACGTCTGGGAGGGAATTTGAGGGATAGAAAGGACTTTCCTCGAAGGAATTATGTAACCCTCGGATATGATCGACTGTACCCATCTGTCTTGAGTGAGAGAACGCCAGGCTTCTGGGTACAGTGATAGTCTTCCCCCGACTGCCTCCAAGGAGGGACAGCCGGGCAACATCTCAGGGATGCTGAAAGGGCTTGTCAGAGAGAGACTCTCTGTTTCCCTGGTTTTGTGGACCCCCTCTGCCTCTAGAGCGTCTGTTGTTGTTACCCCTCTGCCTCTAGGGGTAAACTGACCACGTGAATCCGGGCGTGACTCCTTGGGATTTGCGGAACCACATTTTGCCACCCTTCTGTCCTTTGGGATAAGGTCTAGAAGGGGTGGAAAAACGGACTCCTACGGCAGAAAGAGTTTTGCCATCCTGCTCACACCTGGTCAACGTTTCCTTCACTTGAGGGCCAAACAAAGCTGACCCATCAAAGGGAGAGTTTGTGAAGGACGCCTTAAAGGGATCTGCAAAATTACATAGTCGCATCCAGGCTTGGCGTCTAAGAGCCACACCTGTACCTGCGGACCTACTCGCTCCATCAGCAGCATATGATATAAGCCGCATGGAGGAGTTTGCAATGGAGTTAAGGGTTCCTAGCTGCGAAGCAATTTTTTCCTGAGCCCCCGCAGCTGTAGGATCCTGCACAACTTCACCTAGCTCCTTAAGGATATCCCTTTGGAGTCTGGTGAAGTGACAAAGATAGTTCAGCGAACACATAGCAAAGGTCGCTGAAGAAAACATCCGCTTACCATATCTATCCATGGTCCTAGAGTCCTTATTAGGAGGATGGACAGGTACGGAAGGATCTGCAAGTTCCTTCTTGGTGGCAGCCGCCACCACCATGGCATCAGCGGGGACACCTTTTGTAAGGAATTGCTTGTCCGACGGGGCAGTAATAAATTTAAGGTTTTTTTGTAAAAAGGGGCTAAAATAGTAAAGTAATAATTCACTTACCAGGAGCTGGTAAAAGGAGGACCTCATCAGCGAAGCGGCAAACGAGATCTGGGTACTTACCGCCTTGCATCATGGGATATGGGGCTACCTCGAGCTGGTAAAAGTGACTCTCGAGCTTAGCAAGTGCCGAGTCGGAGCCGAGGATCGGCTCCGAACCCATCAAGCAAGAATGAAGGCGAGATTGACAACTTAACATCAATACTTATTGTATTACAAGTGGCACAACAGCTGAAACCAAATTTCTTATTTGTTTTTGGGTGTATGAAGCTATCTTTTAGTTATGTACTCACCATAACTTCAGATGTTTGGGATCCATCTCGCCTACATTCTGACTGATGGGTTCAGAGCCGATCCTCGGCTCCGACTCGGCACGCTTATGCCAAAGAACGAAGTCTCTTATTGGCTGAGCTTACTATATCCCAGGATGCACCACTACCAGTCCCCCAGATCTAGTTTGTCCGCATACATGCACACACGCATGCACTGCTTATATAACATTGACAGATGAAACAAGATAAAAAACAGTAGAACTCAAACCGTTCAATCTCTTCTGATCTCCAAGGCAGGGGGAAGGAGGGTGGGTTATTAGGAATGTAGGCGAGATGGATCCCAAACATCTGAAGTTATGGTGAGTACATAACTAAAAGATGTTATGTGATCCTATCTCGCCTACATTCTGACTGATGGGACAGCGTCCCTAGCACCTAAATCCTGGGTGGCTCACTGGAAAACACTCCTGAGTACCGTGGAACCAAATGATGCTCGTCCTTTAGATGCCACATCCAATTTATAGTGGGAAATGAAAGTGTGCGGGTTGGACCAAGTAGCCGCAGCACAGATCTCAGAAATAGCGAGCTTGGAATGCAATGCAATAGAGGTAGCCATAGCTCTAGTAGAGTGAGCTTTGACAGATGTTGTAAGTTGTTTATTTGAAGAGGAATAAGCTTGAGTTATGCAATCTCTGATCCATTTGGCAATAGTAGCTTTAGTGATGGTTTTACCCAGTTTATTATCTGAAAAGGACACAAACAATTGATCTGTTTTCCGAATTTGTTGAGTCCTATCTAGATAGAAGCGCAATTGCCTGTGAACATCCAATGTATGGAAGGTGTATTCCGCTTTATTTGAAAATTTTGGAAAGAAAACTGGTAGCTCTAAAGATTGTTGGAGACAGAGATTAGAGCAAACTTTTGGGACAAAAGATGGATTAGGTCTAAGTGATACTCTATCCTTGTGAAAAATCAAGTACGGTGGTTTGATAGATAGGGCTTGAAGTTCTGAAAGTCTTCTTGCAGAGGTAATTGCAATTAAGAAGGCAGTTTTCCAAGACAGGTATTTCAACTCACATGTAGCAGCCGGTTCAAAGGGGGAAGATGTTAAGGCACGAAGTACCAAATCAAGATCCCACGGAGGCGCAGGATGAAAAACTGGGGGTCTTAAAAGCACAGCACCTTTCATGAAAGTTTTACATAATCTGCTGCTCATCAACGGTGGGTCTATGGAATCGTGAAATTTGGAGATAGCTGCTAGTTGGACTTTAATAGTAGAGACTGAAGATCCTTGATTAAACAAGGATGTTAAAAATTTCAAGACCTCTGGTATCGGGGCAGTAATAGGGTCTAAGCCTCTGAGTTGAGCCCAGATAGCAAACCTCTTCCACTTACTGTGATACAATTTCTTAGTGGTGGGTTTGTGGGCTGAAGATAAAATGTGAATAACTTCCGGGTCCAAGGTGTGATTTCTGACTAAAGTCGGAAGTGGAGGAGCCAAGCTGTTAATTTCAAAGTGTGAAGGGACTGGTGCTGTTGTCCCGACTGATGAACCAGAAGGTCCGGAATTAGATCCAAGAACCAAGGACCGTCCAGAGTATATTTCTGTAGGTAGGGGAACCATACCTGACGAGGCCAGTACGGAGCAATTAGAATCATTGTGGACCCCAATTGGGAAGCTTTCTGGATGACTTTGGGGAGGAGTGGAATCGGAGGAAAGCATAAAGCAGTCCTGTTGGCCAAGGTTGGACTAGAGCATCCGTAGCTGCCTCCCTTGACGCGGGTCAAGGAAAAGAACCTTTGCACTTCGTGTTTCGTGGTGTTGCAAACAGGTCGCAGCACGGAATCCCCATCTTTGAAAATCTGAGCTGCTACTGTTTCGCTCAGAGACCACTCGTGAGGAGAGAGAATAGTCCTGCTCAGTCTGTCTGCCAATACATTGGATTTTCCTGGAATGTGGGTCGCTACCAGGAAGCGCTTGGTAGCCACTGCCCATTCCCACACCCTCATGGCCTCTCTGCAAAGGGGGTAAGATCTGGTCCCTCCTTGTTTGTTTAGATACCAGACCACCGACATGTTGTCTGTGTGGATGGCGATAATGCCTTGAGGGAGAAACTTGTGGAGGGCTTGTAGGGACAGAAGTACAGCCCTCATTTCCAACACATTGATATGGAGAAATGTTTCGTTTGGAAGCCAAGAACCCTGAACTGACCTGCCCAGACAATGCCCCCCCCCACCCCGTCTGGGAGGCATCCGTTGTCAAGGTGACCACCAGAGGGGGTATAACAAAGGATCTTCCCTGATTCAGATTGGATGGCAGAAGCCACCAGCGGAGGTCCCGTTTGCATGTTTCTGTAATCAGTATGTGATGATTGAGGGGGAGATCCTGAAAGGACCATTGTGTCGATAACAGCCACTGGAGAATCCTCATGTGCAATCTTGCCAGAGGAACTAGGAGAACCGTGGCAGACATTGAACCTAAAAGTTGCAGGACCATCCTGGCTGGGGCTTTGGATCTTAGAAGCAGGGCTCGGACTTGATCTTGTAATGTTTGTATCCTTTCGGTAGGAAGGAAGATTCGCATTAATTTTGAGTCTATCTCTGCTCCTATGAATCTTATGCGCTGAGAAGGCAGCAAGACAGACTTTGACCAGTTGAATGTAATTCCCAGGGAAGCACCCAGGGAGATGGTGGCTTGTAGGTTCTCTAGTAGTAGATGCCTGGTGGTGGCAGTCAGGAGCCAGTCGTCCAGATAGGGAAACACTTGGAATCCGAGACTCCTCAGGTGAGCAGTCACTACTGCCAAACACTTGGTGAACACCCTGGGGGCTGTGGTGAGACCAAAGGGCAGTGCACAAAATTGGAAATGACTGTCTCCCAGGCTGAAGCGCAGATACCTCCTGGACGCCTGATGTATCGGTATGTGATAATAGGCGTCCTTGAGGTCTATGGAGCACATCCAAACATCTTTCTCCAACAATGGGAGAATGGATTGTAAAGTGACCATTCGGAATTTGGACTTCATGACGGACTGGTTTAGTTTGCTGAGATCCAAAATGGGTCTCAGGTCCCCTGTCTTTTTTGGCACTAAAAAGAACCTTGAGTAATTTCGGGATCCGATCTGGTCTGTGGGGACCGGTTGGATGACTCCTTTTTCTAGCAGCTTTGAAGCTTCTACAACTGCAATTTCCCTTTGACTGGGTGATGGGTCCGGGATTTTTTTGGACGGTGGGGGTGAGCGTGTGAAGGGAATGGTGTAACCTCCGGCAATAATCCGAAGCACCCATCTGTCCTGAGTAATAGACTCCCAGGCTTTTAGGTGCTTGGCAAAACGGCACCCGACTGGCTCCGGAGCAGCACAGCCGGGCAATCCCTCATGGAGTGTGGGAGGCTGAAGAGCCACGAAAGGACTCGTGGTCTCCAGTGTTGCGGGGGCCTTTGCCGCCTCTGGGACGGCATCTCCCAGAAACATTTCCCCGTCCTCTGCCTCTGGAAGGGGAATCTTCCTGCTGTTGAGGAAGGAATTTCTGTGATTTGCGGAAGCACATCTTCCCCTCCTCTTTTAGCCTTGGGATAAGGCCGAAAGGGAGTGGAAAATCGTGCTCCTACGGCAGATAAAGTCTTTCCCTCCTGCTCACAGCGGATAAGAGTGTCTTTTACCTTGGGTCCAAACAAAGAGGACCCATCAAAGGGAGCGTCGGCAAAGGAAGACTTGAAGGCCTCCGCGAAATGACACAAACGGTGCCAGGCTTGTCTTCGTAGAGCCACGCCTGTGCCTGCCGCTCTGCCCGCCCCTTCGGCCGCATATGAAATGAGCCTCATGGACGAGTTAGAAATCGAGGTAAGGATAGCCAACTGAGAGCTAACCGACTGGGCTAGCTGCTCAGGTAGGTTACCTGAGAGGGAGTCTGAGAGCTCCTTGACCAGATCCCTCTGTAGTCTGGTGAAATGTGCCAAATAATTCAGGGACCTCAGAGTAAAGGCCGCTGAAGTCAGGGTGCGCTTCCCTGCGGTCCATGCTCCTAGACTCCTTATTAGGAGGATGGACGGACGTTGAAGTCTCTGCCACGTCCTGCTGGGTAGCAGATGCCACCACCATGGCATCTACAGCCATGCCTTTCGTTAAGAACTCCTTCTCGGGTGGGGCAGACAAAAATTTGTTAGGGCGAGAAGGCACTGGTTCCACAGTATCTGGATGTTCCCACGCCCTCCGACAAACCAAATCCAGGAGCTCGAAGGGCGGAGACACCCAGGAGGCGGAGGGCTGAGCCCCGAAGGCCTTGAGGAACACCGACTCATCAGCAGAGGGGGGTTTGGAATTCCAGCCGCCTCGTTGCTTGAGGATCTCTAGAATGTCTGCAAATGAGACATCATCCGAGGACGACTTTGGGGACCCCTCCTCATCATCAAGATCAGTGTCCGATGTAAGAGACTCATCGGGGGAGTCCACGTGCTTCCTCTTGCACGATCTCTTCCTTGGGGGCTCTTCCGAAGACAACTCCGAAAGACCCTCAGGAGGAGGGGAACCCCCAGTGGGGGTAACCTCAGGCCCCGGGGCTCCGCTGCCTAGAGACAGGGGAACTGCCAAAGACCCAGTCTCCATGCCCAGGGAAGGTGCCGGTAAAGCCGTAGAGATGGCCGAAGAAGATTTGGCCAAGGCACTCCTCATAGCTCTGAAGGCCGGACCCCCAGAATCCTGGGAGGGTCCAGTCTCCGGAGCCATGATAGCAGACGGAAGTCCCGCGGCCGAAGCACCGAGAAGGAGGCTTGGAACCGACTGCATTGGTCCCGAAACGTCACCCCCGGGCCCGGCCGAAGAAGTCCATGTGCTAAACTCGGACCCGAAGGCCGGGGTTGGAGTAAGGGTCGGAGCCGACCCTAGGATCTCCACTGGCTCCATCAGCACCTGCTCCGACGGAGCCGAAGCGGTCAGAGGAGGAATGGCAATGGAATGGGCTATCGGCTCCGAAGCCAATTGGGTCGGAGCCGAAACAAATTTCTGAAAGACTGGGGACTGGAAAAGTCTTTGGAGTACCCTGTCTATGTCCGAATCTGACATCCTTGATGACCTGGAAGAGACCGAACGGGTCCGAGTAGGCCTCTCCAACGGCTCCAAGGGACTAGGGGACCAGCTCCGCATCGACTCGATAATTATCGGCGCCAAAGGAGTGTCCAAACCAATTTCTATCGGTGCCGAAGAGGGCTTCGGCGCCGAGGAGGAAGTGTCTGAGCGGACAACCTTCATCGGCTCCAAGATCAGTGGAGCCGATGAAGATGACCCGCCTCTCGAGGCCCCAGCCGTCGGCTCCGAACCCAGAGGAGTCGAGGCTGGAGGCATCGAGGCAGACCGTTCCGCCCTCGGCTCCAAAGTCCGTGGAGCCGAAGGAGAAGCCTGCCTATGTCTTTTGGCGGTCGGTTCCGACGGGCTGGTCGGAGCCGACGCCCTTTTCTTCTTTGCAGGAGAAGGAGAGGAAGCTAAAGCCTCTTCAAATGAGGGTTTAATAAGGCCTTTTAAAATAAGTTTATTTTTCCTCTCTTGGAGGACCCTCGAGGAAAACGCGTGGCACACGCTACAGGACTCCTGCAAATGTTTGGCGCCCAAACAGTACACACAGAGAGAATGGTCATCTGTTATTGACATCTTGAAACTGCACTTAGTGCACTTTTTAAAACCTGAAGGCCTAGGAGCCTGTGACATTATGGCAACCAATTTAGTGAACTAGCTAAATCAACACACTAAATATCACAGAAAAAATTCTTTTTTTTTTTTTTTTTTTTTTTTTTTAACCAAAGGCTGTCACAAAAATAACTAAAGGGATCCAAAAACCCTTAAATAAACAGACTTGAACAACAACGGACTGACAGGGGAAGGCCCTTCAACTCAAAGGGGACCTCTAGTCAGAAAAACGCAATCACCACACAAATATTAAACAGAAAATATCCACTCATACACAAAAACACGAGATAGCTGTTAAAACAGCTTTTTGTTGAATTTTTAGGAAATTCCTGACAGGAAAGTAAGTGAAGAAAACACTACTTAGCTCAGCCAGCTCGAGACCACGTCTTTGCTTGTTAGCGGCAAATGAGATCTGTGGGGACTGGTAGTGGTGCATCCTGGGATATAGTAAGCTCAGCCAATAAGAGACTTCGTTCTTTGGCATAAGCGTGCCGAGTCGGAGCCGAGGATTGGCTCCGAACCCATCAGTCAGAATGTAGGAGAGATAGGATCACATAACATCATTAGTTATAACATTTACAGCTCACACAACTGTAATATGGAAAATTCCCAAACTTACTCATCTTAGGATTAGTTTTAGTTGCATTATAAGAAAAATCTTTATAAACATAAACGCAACATATTTTAGAAAAAGGAAGGAACCATGAATTTAAATTCAGGGTGATACAGATTGTTTAAAAAGAGTACAAGAGGTGGAGACCTGAATAACAAATTAGAAGTCTCAATATAAATTGGATTACATGGCTGCTAGCTGACTCTGAACCGGGAATTAATGCAAAAGTTATTATAAAACCTATATTAAAAAGGAAACAGGATATTTTATGTTAGTAGTTTATAAGTATTTTACATGCAGTTTAAATGTATTTTTCACAAGCATTTCCCTGCATGTAATTTTATATATTTTTTATATATGTTTTTATTTTTCATTTCTGTTTATATGTACTTGTTTGCACATGTTTTGAATGCATGTATCTTTGCTTGTGATGTGTGTTCTAGCTCTTTAAAATTTTTCTTGGCTGTGTCATGTGATCTTGTTAATTAACTATATATTGAAGTCATTGTGCTAAATGTAATCTTTTGTTATCACACTGAAGAGGGGTAGCCATACCTAAAAGCTCTGTGAATATTGTGGAATATTAAAAGCTTCTACTTCATTGAGCATTTCCAGTGTCTGCATACATCTGCTGGATTTGTTCTGCATTTTTTTGCAAACCTGGTTTACCTCATGTTGGTCTTTTTCCTGTTATTAGTCCTTATTCTTAGCAGCAGACTCAGGCTTCCCTTTCTCAGACCACATGGAGGAGGCTTGAGCCCCAATCGAAAAAGAAGAGGAAGCAGAAGGGAGAGGTTCCTTCAAAACTAACTTTTTCTTCGATCACTAATACCTCTAGTGTCGAAACCTGCACAGATAGTGCAGTCGGTATCCAAATGGGCAATGCCCAAGCAATAAACACATTCACTGTGGGCACCAGAGTTGGGAATCTTGTGCCCACAGGAAATGTATTTCTTGAAACCAGCCAGCCTTCTCTCATTATGAAGAAAAAATACTACACTTAATCTAAACCAAAAGATTGAGAGAAATGTTAAAGTAGAAAAATGTAGAAAAAGTTATTTTTGGTAGAAAAGAGTACCAACAGTGGTACAAAGGAATACCCTTTAAAAAAGTAGAAAATAGGGAAGAAAGAAAGGTAACAGTACCAACAATAGTACTCAAGGAATACCCAAGGATTAGGTATGAAAACGAGGTATTGCCTGACAGAACCTGAAAAACACTATAAAGTAAGAGAGGACTGGTGAGGAAATTCAGAATATGACAGAAATGGAAGAATAATTCAACAAAATACTCAACCTTTAGAAACAAATGCCCAATTTCTCAAGAGAGAAGAATCTGCATCTCTTAAAGATATGGCAGCAAACAAGATCTGAGGTATGTTAGGTTACTGGGGCATTATGGGTAAAGGGAGGAGATCAAGAGATGGATTTCACAATCTGGAAAAAAGCAGCCAAGTTGGATCAGAGACCCATCAGTTGAAGAATGAATGAAAATGACAGATTATTGCACTATAACCATACGAATCAATCAGAGGAGGTTAGAAAAGATTGGGAAGATAGAATGTTTAAGCAATTCATAAAGAACCACTGGGAGGTCATATGTATGGCTCCCAAAAATACAATAAAGTCTAGAAGATTTAGCTTTTTTAGATTTTTGCTTAGAAGTGTTTGTTTGCATGGGCATTTTATACCCCAACGAGACTCCAAATAATTTTTCCTCAGGCAGATGCAAATCTTGGAAGCATGCTGGGGAAGAGATAACTGGGAAAGTACAGTTGTGTACACTTTACCATAAATGTAGATGTTCGAGTGTATTCACTGTTGCAGTCATCACATTTGGGTTATCTGCTTGCAGTAGCCCTCAGTCGGCCCGATTATCATAGTCTTGGGTCCTGCGTCAGTTGCTGTCTCATCTTCCCTGATGTCAGGTAGTCAGGGGTATAAAGCATGCAGCCGATGTCATTACATCAGTTTTTTCTTGCCCCAGATGTCAGGTGCTCCCATAATGGGAAGTAGTTATATATACAAGGTTACGCCTCCAACAAAAAAGCAAATACACCAAAAAGCTTTAAGCATAGTAAACAAGAACAGAGGTATAGCCAAAATAAGTCAAGGGGCTGGAGGGAGGGTAACCAGGACTGCAACAGTGAATACATTCGAACATCTACAGTTATGTAAGTGTACACAACTGTACTATATTCTTCATGTTTCACTGTTGCAGTCATCACATTTGGGTAGATTCCCAAAGCTAAGGATGGGAGGAAAAAAATAGATAGCATTAGGACCAGCTATAAAGCCCTGCAAGACTGCAGTGGCAAAGCCAGCTCTAGATTTAGAGAAAATTGGCAAATGGTAATGCTTGGTGAAGGTATGTACAGAACTCCAGGTAGCAGCTTCTAGGATGTCACTGGTAGGGACACCTCTGAGGAAAGCTGTAGAGGTAGATGCAGCACTGGTTGAATGTGGTCTTACTCCCTGAGGGGTAGGTTTTCCATGGTGCTCATAGCAGAAATGAATGCAATGGCCTATCCATTTAGAAATGTTTGCTTTGAAATGGCCTTCTCCTCTGCCCCTGCAGCAAATGCAACCACTAGCTGTTCAGATTTCCTGAGAGGTTTAGTCCAGTCCAAGTAAAATCTAAGTTGTCTGTGCACATCTAAGGAGTGCAGTATTCATTCCCCTTTGTTCTGTAAATTAGAAAAGAAGGTTGGCAAATGAATGGACGGATTAAGAGCCACACTGGATACCACCATGGGCATGAAGGAGGGATTTGTCCTGAAGGACACCCTGTCCGCATGAAAGATGATGAAAGGCTCCACTGCCATAAGGGCCTGTAATTCAGATACCCTTCTTGCTGAAGTGATGGCCAAAAGGAAGGCTGTTTTGCAAAAAGGAATTTCAACTCTGCATTTGCAGCTGGCTCAAAGGCAGGTAGCGTGAGTTTTTCCAATACAAAGTTAAGGTCCCAGGCTGGAGTAGGGGCTCTCATGGGGTGGTCTTAAGTTTTTGGCCACTCTGAGGAACTGCTTCAGCAGTGGATGAGAGAAGAGGGGTGGTTTTGTGTTGTAATGAGCTGAAATGGCTGAGGCATGAATTTTGATGGTGGAAAAGGAAAGGCCCTTGTGAAGCATCTCAGTTAAGTATTGAAGAATCTGAGGTAAACTGGCCGCTGCTGTGCCCGTCCCCAGAGTTTGGTTCCAGGAACAGAATCTTTTCAATTTTTCAGCAAAAGATTTGCTAGTACTAGGCCTCCTTCCCTCCAGAATGACATCCAACACTTGCTTACTGAGGGATGGTAACGGAGAGATCAGGCAATTAGCCAGGCTGCCAGGTTCAGGGTTTGAAGCTGAGGGTGCAGAATCTGCCCCTCCTGCTGGGACACCAGGGCAGGGGTCTGAGGCAGGTGCCATGGTGCCAGCAGTGACACACTGTGCGAAAGTGGGTACACCAGTGTTGGCGTGGCCAGTCTGGTGTAATCAGTATCGTCCTTGGTTTGTCCTGTTTGATATTTAGTAGTACCTTGGAGAGGAGAGACAGAGGTGGAAAGGCATAAACTGATAGTTTTTTCCAGGTGAAGGACAGGGCATCCACTTTCCAAGCTTGTTTCTGGGGAGTTCTTGTGCAGAATTTGTCCAACTGGTAGTTCTGGGGGGAGGCAAACAGGTCTATCTCTAGGATACCCCATTTGTTTCTCACCATGTTGAATATCTTTGGTTCCAGTTTCCACTTGTATGGGTCCATGAGATTTCTGCTTATTTCGTCTCCCAATGTATTTAGCTTTCCTGGCAGGAAATGAGCCTGTAGTTGCACTTGGTAGCTCAAGGCTATGTTCTGCAGAGACCTAATGCCCTTGGGCACAGGTTTGCCATGGTGTAAGTCGCAGACACAAATGCAGTGGCTTATCCACTTTGAAATAGTCTGCTTTGAAATAGCCTTTCCTTCTGATCCTGCAGCATATGTCACTAGTAATTGCTCAGTTTTTCTTAGAGCTTTAGTCCAGCTCAAGCAGAATCTTAGCTGTCTGTGCACGTCCAAGGAATGCAGAATTCTCTCCCCCTTGTTCTGCGGATTTGGATAAAAGGTTGGCAGATGAATAGTTTGGTTAAGAGCCACACTGGAAATAACCTTAGGCATAAATGAAGGATTGGTCCTCAGAGACACCCTGTCTGGATAAAATATGATAAAAGGCTCCACAGCCATGAGGGCCTGTAGCTCCGAGACTCTTCTTGCTGAAGTAACTGCTAGGAGCAGAGCGGTTAAAAAGGTTAGACACTAAGGAGGGAGAAAAGGACCTGTACCAATTGGCTAGACAGAGGGACCGAGCTAGTAAAGATGTGCAGCAGGTAAGGGTGATAAAAGGACAATGAGGGAAACGTACCCACAAGCGAGGAGTGTGTGTAGAGAAGATGGAAAGAGTACTTTGAGGGGTTGATGAATGAAGAGAATGAGAGGGAGAGAAGGTTGGATGATGTGCGGATAGTGAATTATGAAGTGCAGTGGATTAGCAAGGAGGAAGTAAGGATAGCTATGAAGAGGATGAAGAACGGAAAGGATGTTGGTCCAGATGACATACCTGGGGAAGCATGGAGGTGTTTAGGTGAAATGGCAGTGGAGTTTTTAACTAGATTGTTTAATGAAATCTTGGAAAATGAGAGGATGCCTAAAGAATGGAGGAAAAGTGTTTTGGTACCGATTTTTAAGAATAAGGGTGATGTGCAGAGCTGTAGTAACTACAGAGGGATTAAACTGATCAGTCACAGCATGAAGTTATGGGAAAGAGTAGTGGAAGCTAGGTTAAGAAGGGAGGTGATGATTAGTGATCAGCAGTATGGTTTCATGCCAGGAAAGAGCACTACAGATGCGATGTTTGCTCTGAGAGTGTTGTTGGAGAAATACAGAGAAGGTCAGAAGGAGTTGCACTGTGTCTTTGTGGATTTAGAGAAAGCATATAACAGGGTGCCTAGAGAGGAGTTGTGGTATTGTATGAGGAAGTCGGGAGTGTCAGAGAAGTATGTAAGAGTGGTACAGGATATGTACGAGGGTAGTGTGACAGCGGTGAGGCCTGCAGTGGGAGTGACGGATACGTTTAAGGTGGAGGTGGGATTACATCAAGGATCAGCTCTGAGCCTTTTCTTATTTGCAATGGTGATGGACAGGTTGACAGACGAGATCAGACAGGAGTCCCCATGGACTATGATGTTTGCAGATGACATTGTGATCTGTAGTGAGAGCAGAGAACAGGTGGAGATATACTCTAGAGAGAAGAGGAATGAAGGTCAGCAGGACTAAGACAGAATATATGTGTGTGAATGAGAGGGAGGATAGAGGAATGGTGAGGATACAGGGAGTAGAGGTGGTGAAGGTGGATGAGTTTAAGTACTTGGGATCAACAGTACAGAGTAATGGTGAGTGTGGAAGAGAAGTGAAGAAGAGAGTACAGGCAGGATGGAGTGGGTGGAGAAGAGTGTCAGGAGTGATTTGTGACAGACGAGTGCCAGTAAGAGTGAAAGGGAAGGTCTACAAGAGGGTAGCGAGACCAGTTATATGGGTTAGAGACAGTGGCATTGACAAAAAGGCAGGAGTCAGAGCTTGACGTGGCAGAGATGAAGATGTTAAGATTTGCACTGGGTGTGACTAGGATGGACAGGATTAGGAATAAGTATATTAGAGGGTCAGCCCAGGTTGGAAGGTTTGGAGACAAAGCCAGAGAGGCAAGATTACATTGGTTTGGACATGTGCTGAGGAGGGATGCAGGTCATATTGGGGAAAAAGATGCTAAGGATGAAGCTGCCAGGTAACAGGAAAAGAGGGAGGCCTAAGATAAGGTTTATAGATGTGGTGAGAGAGCACATGCAGGTGGGTGGTGTGACAGAGCAAGATGCAGAGGACAGGAAGAAATGGCAACAGTTGATCTGCTGTGGCGACCCCTAACGGGAGCAGCCGAAAGAAGAAGAGCAGTTTTCCATGATAAGAGCTTTAGATTTGCAGTAGCAGCTGGTTCAAATGGAGGCAGAGTGAGCTTTTCCAACACATAATTGAGGTTCCATGCAGGTACTGGTGATCTTCTGGGAGGCCTTAAATTTTTGGCTCCTCTAAGATATTGCTTTAGTAAAGGATGAGAAAAGATTGGTGGCTCTGTACTGTAATGAGCCAAAATGGCAGAGGCATGGATTTTTATTGATGAGAAAGAAAGGCCTTTGTCAAGCATCTCAGTCAAGTATTGTAATATCTGAGGAATATTTGGTTTTGCTGTATCAGTTCCTTGCGCTCGATTCCAAGCACAGAATCTCTTCCATTTATCAGCATAAGATTTTCTAGTACTAGGCCTTCTGGCTTCCAAAATGACATTCATCACAGCTTTACTGAGAGGTGTTGTTTGCATAACTACATGATCAGCCATGCTGCCAGGTTCAGTGTTTGGAGCTGATTGTGCAGGATCTGATTGCTTTGCTGGGACAGTAATTGAGGTCTTTGAGGTAGGGTCCAAGCTGGGTATTGAGACAAGTTCTTTACGACTGGGTACCAGTACTGGCAGGGCCAGTCCGGGGCAATTAGTATCATCTTTGGTTTATCTTGCCTGACTTTTAGTAGGACCTTGGGAAGAAGAGGTAGAGGAGGAAAGGCATAAACTGATAGTTTTTTCCAACTGAAGGATAGGGCGTCCACTTTCCATGCTTGTCTGTGATAAGTCCTTGTGCAGAAACTTTTTAATTGATAATTTTGAGGACAGGCAAATAGATCCATGTCCGGTCTCCCCCATTTCCTTGTTATCATGCTGAAGATTTGTGGATCTAGTTTCCACTCGTGAGAGTCCATAAGGTTTCTGCTTAAATCGTCTGCCAGATTATTTTGTTTTCCTGGCAGGAATTGAGCTTGAAAATGTACTTGGTAAGTCAAAGCTGAGTCCCACAGTGCCATGGCTAGTCTGCAAAGGGGGTATGAGTGTGTGCCCCCCTGCTTGTTTATATACCACATAACCGTGGTGTTGTCCATCTTTATCAGTAGTTGTCCTGGATGAAGCAAGTCCTTGAAGGCAGTCAGGGCATTTTGAACAGCTAGCATCTCTTTTTGGTTGATATGTAGATGCATTTCTTTTGGGGTCCATATGCCCTGAATGCATCTTCCCGCCATGTGGGCTCCCCATGCATAATCTGATGCGTCTGTTGTTAAGGTCTGGCTGGCAGGAGGGTAGAGTGAAAGTCCGTCCCATGTTTTGGTGACATGCCTTTGCCCACCATAGAAACTCCTGTTGTAGGCAGGGAATGAGAGGAATCATTATTTCCAGACTGTGACAATGCTGACTCCATAAACTTTTTAGGTACCACTGAAGTTTCCTCTTATGCAGTCTTGCATATGGAATCAGTAGGATGCAGGATGCCATGAACCCCAAAGCCCGCAGAGTTTGTCTTGCAGATAACTGGGTTTTTGTTGCCATCAATTTGAAGTAAGTAGTCAGTTGCCTTTGTTTGTCTGGCGTGAGGAAAGCCATCTGGGCAGTTGTATTCAAGCTTGCACCCAGGAATGTTATCTTTTGAGAGGGTAGCAGTTGTGATTTCTTTTCGTTTACTGTGTACCCTAGGCATGTTAGAAAACTTTTCACAAAATCCCAGGTGCTGAAAAAGAATGTCCTTGCTCTCTGCTTGAATGAGACAGTCATCCAAGTAAGGATATATTTGTATACTTCTTTGTCTGCAAAAAGCAATTACTGGTGCAGGCACTATGTAAAGACCCTGGGCGCAGTAGATAAGCCAAAGGGCAGTGCAGAGAATTGGTAATGCATTGAGCCAGCCTTGAAACGGAGATATCTTCTGCACAATTCCCTTATTGGGACATGCAGGTATGCCTCTTTTAGGTCTAATGTCACCAGCCAAGCATTCTTACCCAGCATGGGCAGAAGCTGCTGCAAAGTTAGCATTTTGAATTTTGGAATGTCCAGAAATGTGTTCAAAATTGATAAATCCAGTATTGGCCTCCAGGCCTTGTCCTTTCTGGGTACCAAGAACAGTCTTGAGTAAAAACCTTGTCCTTTTTCCTGTTCTGGTACTGGCTGAATAGCCCCTATATCTATGAGGGACGTAACATGTTTCTGTGACTCTGCCCATTGATTTTTTGGCAGGTCCGGCCAACCGTTTGCCATTGGCAGAGTATGGAAATGGAATCTGTAATTCCTGTGATACTATGTTTAGTGCCCACTTGTACTGGGTTATTAACTGCCAATTTTGAGAAAAAAGTGCTAATATTCCCCCTAAGGGTGCTGCCAAAAGATAAGTGCTTGGTGATGGCAGAGGGAAGTCATTGGGACTGTTTTCTATAGGGGTGCGCTTTATCTCCTCCAGATTTAGAGGTAGAAGCACCCCATTGCTTTGACCTGTAGGAATCTTGTGCCTGGTATCCAGAGCCTTTAGGGCATCTGGATTTACCCCTTTGAGCTCTGTCGGACACTGGAAAGGACCAATTTTTTGTAGGCCAGTGTCTACTGAATCTTGGTGGCTGTACTTGTAAGAAATCTTTTACAGTTTGCATAGACTTAGCTTTGTCTTCCATTTTCTTTAAAACCTCTTCTGCCTTAATACCAGATAGAGTATCATGCTGTAAAGGTGCATCCAGTAATTTAGCTTTAACATGATCAGGCAAATTCTGTTCTTTTAGCCAGGCATGCCTCCTAACCACATATCCAGTAACTGCGGCCCTGCAGGAGGCCTATAAGGAATCAAAACCACATTGCAAAGTATGCTTTCCAACTTGTTTGGCTGCATGCAATAAGTCCTGCAATTCTTTATTTTATGCACATTCAGAGATCATCATTTTCTGTTTCATCAATCCCATAACATGTTGATACTTGAGCGTATGAAACTGGCAGTTTAAGGCCCTAATTGCCAAGGTTGCAGATGTATAAACTTTCTTTCCCCATCTATCCAGTGCCCTTGAATCTCTGTCAGAGGGGGTAGGATTTTTTGCTGAAGAGGCCTTAATTCCCTTTGGACCCTGTGAAATAGTTTCAGGGTCAGCAGCAGGGTTTCTAAATAAAAATTTGTGTGTCAGGGACCCTGCAATATCTGTCAGGCTTGCTGGGAGCCGGAGGTAAGGAGTCGAGCTTGACTCAGAAAATGCATCATCCACAATATCTAAACCAGGGGGTATGGCTAATGGCCTGTGCTGAGGGAGAAGGAAATCCCTGAGCCTCTTTTTTGATTCTGAGAAATCTTGACTCTCCCAGTGAAAATGCTCCCTCAAAGTATGCAAGGTTTCTCCAAATGAATAATCCTCAGGAGGTGATGCAGATGGGATAGATTCCTCTGCATCAGAATCCTCATAGGGAGGAATAGAGAATTCCTGATCAGAAGAGGAATCAGAAGAAACAGAAACCTGATCTGAAGATTCATAATCAGTGTCTTGCCTAGGCCTCTTATCAGGAGGGGGTTGGGAACCCCCTGATCAAGGTAATTAGGTCTTCAGCCATTTTGATCATCTGTTTTTTAGGCATAGAGGCCTGTGAACGTGGCTCATGCGTCATTTTTTTAGTTTTAGAAGTTGCATTTGTCTTTGGTTTTGCAGCTGACATCGGTTTTATATAAAAATATTGAGGCCTGAATACACCCTCAGAAGTCAGTGCCTGCTCAGCAGCTCCAGACCCATCCGAGGGAGAGACATCTGTGGGTACAATACTTTGAGTATCTCGCGGCGTGCCGGACTCCACATGGGTCTCGGTAGGGGCCTGCAACTCAAAAGTAGCACGAAAGCACCTCACTGAGTACCGGTGACTGGCTTAGGAGAAGCTTAGTCATCGGTTTTGGACCTCGACGGTCTGTCTCTGTCCTTTTCTTTGTGTTTTTTGTGTACTCTGGTAGTCGGACTGCTATCCGACGACATTTCAGAGTAATTAAATCTGTTTCCAAAATATTTTGAGGCAAAAATATACCGACGCTTAATAGTGCGTTGGTTAAATCTAGCACAAAACCGACAGCTAGGCACGTTGTGATTAGGGCCTAGGCAAGGAATACAGTATAAATGGAAATCCTTATGAGGTATTTGCTTCCCACAAGTAATACAATTCTTAACTTTTTTTGACATCGGACTGGAGCAAGAAAAAAGTTTCCCCAACAGGGTACTTATCTTTAGTGAAGACTTCGGTTCTGAAACTCGAATTCGAAAATTTCGGGAGTCGGCCGACCGGCACTTGCGAACTGCTTCTGCTTCGGGCACCTCGCGGCAAGAAAGACTAAAGAAAATGGCGTCAGCTGCTTGTTTTATACCCCTGACGACCTGGCGTCATGGAAGAGGGGATAGCATCCGACGCAGGACCCAAGACTTTGGAATTCAGGCCGACTGAGGGCAACCTGCCAGCAGATTACCTAAATGTAATGACTGCAACAGTGAAACACGAAGAACATGACTAGCTTTCTCTGATTAAAGTAACAAGGTCTTCAGCCATTCTTATCATTTGTTTTTTAGGCATAGAGGCATGACCATGCGGTCTGGGCGTCGGTTTTCTAGGCATGGATCGAGTTTTAGGCCTTGAAGAAGAAGATGGCGTTGGTTTAATATGCAAGTCAGTAGGCCTGAATACACCCTCAGAAGCCGATGCCTGCACAGCGGCTCCAGACCCAACCAAGGTAGAGACATCCGCAGGTTCCACAGTTGAAGCATCTCGCGGCATACCAGACTCCGAATGAGTCTCAGTAGAGGCCTGCAAATCTGAAGTAGCGGGTATCGGGGGCTGCGAAAGCGCCTCACTGAGTACCGGCGAACTGGCGACTGGCTTAGGAGAAGCGTCATCGGCAGCTTTGGACCTAAGCGGTCTGTCTCTGTCTTTATCTTTGCATTTTTTCGGAATGTCGGTAGTCGGGTGGCTTACCGAAGCCATATCTGGATAGTTGAACCGAGTACCAAAATATTTAGAAGCGAAACGATACAGACAACGAATAGTTTGTTGTTTAAATAAGGCACAAAACCGACAGTGAGGTACATCGTGGTCAGGGCCTAGGCAAGGAATACAGTACGAATGAAAATCTTTATGAGGTATTTGCTTTCCACAAGAAATACAATTATTGACTTTTACTGACATTGGTTTAGAGCAAGAAAACGTTTCCCCAATGGGGTACTCAGCTTAGTTGAAGACTTCGGTACTGAAACTCAAAAATGAAAATTTCAGGAGTCGGCTGACAGGCACTTGTGAACTGCTTCTGCTTCGGGCACTGCACGGCAAGAAAGACTGGTATAATGGCATCGACTGCATGCTTTATACCCCTGACTACCTGACGTCATGGAAGATGAGACAGCAACCGACGCAGGACCCAAGACTTTGATCAAGCCGACTGAGGGCTACTGCAAGCAGATAACCCAAATGTGATGACTGCAACAGTGAAATATGAAGAACATCATATGTTTTGGGAGAATAATGATTTAGCAGACTTAAAAAAAAATTCCCTATGGAATAGTCTGTCAGAAATACTAGGTGAAGAAATGGGTGCAACTAAGGAAATGATTTTTTGAGCTAAGATGGAGGATATGAATTGCCTAGACATAGTAAGACCTTGTCAAGTTTAATTCTGGTGACTGCCAAAAAGCAATTAACAGAAAATTGTAATCGAAGTCCAAACCAACCATATCTGAAGAAGTGAATATTGTAACAGGGCTAAAAGAACTGGAAATGAGATCTTTAGAAAAGGATAAGAGCAAATTACATAGAAAAAAATGTAAATTGTGGAAGCATTACATGCAGAAAAATGTTTTGTACAAGGAATGAGGTTTAATGGAAGGCAGTAATTAACTAATTTAGGTAATGCTAGATTGATTATATTGTACAGAAGAATATATGTGATGTATAATTTTTGCAACTGTGAACATGTTAACATAGTTTGCGCTTACATAAATGTACATTTGCCTACATCAAGTGATAATTCAATAAAGATTTTAAAAAAAGTTGTTGCACGTCTCGTCTATCAAATGATATACTGAGGCTGGGTATTTGTAAGTTAATGAAAAAAAAATAAATGCACAAATTACTATAAAACAAGCACAATACTGGCTATGGAATAAAGAAAGCGTCGTATCTTATGTTAAGTGCTTTTCATTTACTGCATTAGTAAACTTCATCAGACCTCATTTACTGCATTAGTCTGATGAAGTTTACTAATGCAGTAAATGAAAAGCGCTCAACATAAGATACAACTCTTTCTTTATTCCATAGCCAGTATTGTGCTTGTTTTATATTTGTTTAAGTTGTTTATTATACATAAACACATCAAGAGTTGTAACTAGAACATATATTTCAGACGTCATAAGATGACTGACTTGTTACTTCAAACACACTCGCATGTGCATCTCCATTCATACCTGCACTTACTCTGACTATACAAAATGTCACTGCTCATGTACGTGCTCAGTAACTTTTATTCATGTGCTACCTAGCTACAGTGGCTGACTAGGTACAATACACACAAGGATCTACATCCTCTCCCTTTGATTTGTTCGACATGCAATAGGAGAACAAGATATTTTACAAGCTAGATATCACATCAACATTTAACAACAAATGCATTCAAATCCAAGTCACTGTGTATTTCAGATTGGGTCTAGAAATTCTACCCGATCTGGTCACATATGACTGGGTTTAGCAACAGGGACAGTCTCTGGGGATTCTTTTACAATTGGAACTTCAGGGATTACATCAGGATTACTTGAAGAAAGCACACTGTCATCTGGAAGTCAAACAAGTGTAGAGTCACTGTCTGTGGCACAGGTGATCTGCTGCGTCACTGGTTTGGAGACTGGTAGTATGCGTCTTCGATTCCTTTTGAAATCCATTCCTTCAGATTACACGATGTAGGGTCCAGGTTCTTCACGATTCCCACTCAGTCGTATCCTTTAGATGTTTGCATTCTCACACTCTCTCCTTGTCTTAACAGTCTGAGAGGTTTGCTGGATTTATCATAGTACAATTTTTGTGACTGGCGTTTTCTCAAAAGTTGAGTCTTAAATGCGGAGAACAAAATTGTCATCGATAATTGTTTACTGATCAAGAAAGTTGTTCTAGTCTGTCTTGACATCAATCTCTGAGCAGATGAACCAAGCAAATTATCTCGAGGAATGTTTCTGACATTAAGCAGGATAAGAAAAACATTTTTACCATCTCTCTACGATTTCTCCAAGTACTTCACACTTTGAACTGCACGCTCAGCTAATCCAGTGGATGGATACTCAGGACTACTAGCAACATGGACAAAGTCTCAAGACTCAGCAAATTTCTTGAACTGCTGACTTTTAAACTATGCACAATCAGATACAACTTTATGTGGATTACCATAGACCGAAAAATGACAGTGCTGGGTGTTAAGTTAGGAAGAAGGTAAATTTCAAACCAATTTGAATGTCTACTAACACTAAGTAACGTTAACTATTCCATTCAAAAATATCAGTAGCAACTGTCGACCATGGTAATTCAGGTTCTTTTTGTTGGTGTGATTTACTGGTAGCCGCAGTGGTGCAGCGGTTAGCGTTGTCGCCTCACAGCAAGAGGTTCTCCCATTCGATTCTCGGCTGGAGCACCTTCTGTGTGGAGTCTGCATGTCCTCCCCGCGGTCGAGTGACGTTAAATACATGCAGGTAGGTGCAAGCGTGAATGGGCGCGCCTTCTTTGAAGGCTGGGTGTCGGGCTGGCAACTCGGCACCGTAAAAATCCACTGCCATTCATGAGCAGACCGCAGTTCTGCTGTGGCATCCCCTAACCGGGAAACGCCGAAAGTCTTACTTACTTTGTTGGTGCGATTTAATGCTGTTACAAACTGAACGCCGAAAGTCTTACTTACTTTGTTGGTGCGATTTAATGCCGTTACAAACTGAACATGATAGAGTTTCCTTCTCTATATCTTTTGACATAGAAGGCCAAAATATTATGCCTTTTCTTTGAATCAGTACCCGGGTGACCACGATGCAAAATCACTTTAGGACCTTTCATGATGATCCCATCCTCCACCAGAAGCTTGTCTCTACAAGGAAAATACTTCCATTTGTCAAGTGGTAAACTAAACTAGTCTGTCATGCTGGGCATCCTTGACTGATAACATTTTTTGGCTTCTGGAGAACTGGGTCTGAAGCTGTATTATTTCTGAGTTCATCAAGCCATTATGAGGAAAAATTTCTGGCTTCCATGAGTCCCATGGCTTCCATGACTTTGAAGTCTGCTTTCTCACTGTTATGCTGTTCTGCTGTTTGTCTAGGAGCTCTTGACAAAGCATGAACAAGGTATAGAAATTTGCCTTTTTGTACAGACAATACTGAAATTTTACTTTTGCAATTTTAACATCATGTGTTGCAAGCGTGCTGGGGCTGTATGTATTGGCTTTTTCAGGACTGTCACTAGAGACTGGTGATCAGTCTCTATTTGGATAGGTTTGCCATAAATATAAGCACTGAAGTTTGAACATGCGAACACTACTGCCAAAAGCTCTTTTTCAATTTGTGCAAAGTGCATTTCCATTTGGGTTAAAGTTCTGGATGCACAGGATACTGGTATGCCTTCTTGAAGACATGCTGCACCAAGACCATACTTTGAAGCATCACACGAAAGAGTTACAGGTTTGTGATCATAATATCTCAATGTAGGTGGACTGGCAATTTCCTTCTTCAGAGCATCAAATGCTCTTTGGTGTTGTTCCAACCAGGACCAGTTTACATTTTTGCATGTCAACTCACATAACGGTGCAGAAAGCTCACTCAGGTCTGAGATTAACTTTTCTAAATAGTTGACCACACCAAGAAAACGTTGTAAAGATGTGACATTTTCTGGAACTGGCATCTCAAGAATTGCTGCTTGCTTAAATGGATCTGGTTGTAAGCCAAAACCGATAAAGAAATTACCCACATAAGCAACTACTTTCAGTTTGAATTTGCATTTTTGAGGATTCAGTTTAAAATTTACTTCATGTGCATGGTCATAGAACTTTCTTGAGGTTTCTAAAATGTTCATATTCACCATTGCCCCTTACGATAATGTCATCTACTATAACAGCACATGGATAACCAGAAAAAAATTGCTCTATTGCAAGTTGAAATACTCCACTGGCAAAATTTATCCCAAATGGCATTCTCAAAAATCTGTATCTACCAAATGGTGTACTGAATGTGGTTAACAATGGAGATTTGTGATCTAGCAAAATTTGTCAAAACAAACTTTTTGCATCTAAGACTGAAAAAAAACAGTGGCATTTGACATGAGAGTGGCTACTTCTTCTATTGTGTACATCGGATGATGAGGACATTTAAGCATTTTGTTTAAATCTCTCAGATCAATACTATTTGAATATCATCTGACCTTTTCTTATGCACTACGACCATGAAGGATTCCCATTCAATCGGTTCTTTTACTGGAGTGAGGACACCCAAATTCACCATTTTGGTCAAGTTCTGCTGTTAATTTGTTCTGCATTGCTACCGGAACTTTCCTTGCTGGTCTAACAACTGGATTACTTCACGGTTTAACTTCATGGAATATGTGACTGGAAGTCTACAAACTTGTCTTTGAACATATCAGCATATTCACTATAAATATTCTGCATGAAACTATCGTTGTTGTTCAGACTTAAATGGTGGACTTCTTTATTAAATGAAATCAGTCCCATTCTCAAACTGTCTTTGAGGCCTAAAAGTGACTGCATGTGTCTTTTGACTATGTAAAACTGCAAGTCATAGCTGTTCCCGGCAGAATGGCATGCGAGAACTACTGCGCCATCAGTTTGAATCTCTTCACCACCAAAAGCAACTTGTTTTGCACACTTTGCTGAATCAAGTTTCTCATCGGCTTTTACTTTAGCAAACATTTGTGCTGATATAACAATTGCACTTGGATCTAGTGTCTACTTTAAGCTCTACAGGTTTCCCATTAATTCGTACAACACAAAATATTTCGCTCTTTGCTGCCAACTGATAATCTACTGTGTCAACTGTTTAATCGATCACAGAGACACCATCAACATAGAAAGTTTGCTTACTGCTCTCTGATCTACTTGCTTCTTCGGATGCTCTCTTTTAATAAATGTTTGTGCCACTTAGACTTGCAAAGCCTTTTGAAACAATTCCACTTTTTATATTTGGGACACTGCTGACCAAAAGCTAAGCACTACTCTTGTCCAGGTTCATGACTGCCACCACATTTACAACAGTTAACAATGAGGTTGCTTGTTGCCACACCCTTTGGTTTATACTTCTTTTTCATCTTAACTTTATGTTGTACACTATCAACATTCGCACTGTCTGATACTGCATGCATGCTTTCCTCATTGGTAAGCATATTTATGTGCTTTTCTGTAAGCTTATGTATTTGACAAATCTCTATGGTTTTGCGCAACGTTAAGCCTCTCTCTCAAAGCAAAATCTTTCTCACTGCATCATCAACACCATACACAAACCTGTCTTTCATCAAATCATCTCTCAGATCACCAAATCTGCACGTTTTTGCTTTACTTCTTAAGTCAGTAATATATGCTGCTTTGTTTCACCTGCCTTTTGGTTTCTTGGTTTCATGTGCCCTTCCACTGTAATATTTGTTTGAGGGTTATACATTTCTCTAAATGTAGCCTTTTCATACATTTGAAACACTTTGTAAATTATTTTCAACACGTCTGTAGTTATTTTGAATACTTTTATCAGTATGTCGCTATTTTGGACATTTCAGTTATCTCAGTAATTATTCTGAATGTTCTGAATGCTTCACCACTTATTCGGCTACTGAAAAATCATTTCAATGAGTTTAACCACCTATGAATAACTGCTAACCTGTTTGCGAGTTGGCTCCTGTATATTTCTCCACTTCTGACAGTGTGGTTTGCGAGCTGAAGCAGCTTCAGATCCTATTCTGACACCATATCTTTATCTTATGTCTCGTGTATCAAATGAGACACTGAGGCTGAGTATTTAAGTCGTTTATTACACAAACCCGCGGTGGTGGTGCTGCGGTAGCGTTGTCACCTCACAGTAAGACACTGTCCGGTTTGATACTCAGCTAGAGCATCTTCTGTGTGGAGACATGCGTGAATGGGTGTACCTTCGTTGAAGGTTGTGCATCAGGGCTGGTAACTCGGCACGTAAAAATCAACTACCAATCATTAGCAGACCGGAGTTCCGCTGTGGCGACCCCTAACCGGGAAAAGCCAAAAGAAACAACATTACACATAAACACATCACGAGTAGTAACTGGAACATATACTTCGAACTTCATAAGCTAATTGACTGATTTGCTACTTCAAACAAATCTACTTCTCTGAGTACAGGCCAACACAGAAGGCCTCTGGCTAACGAAATTCGCACATGACTGCAAACTAGGAGCCATAGTTGAGTCCCCAAATGATGTGGACATCCTACAGAAGGGCCTCACTGAGACAGATGCCTGGTGTCAGAGGCATGGCCTCAAGCTCAATGCCAAAAATTGTCACCCTCTTTGGTAAAAACTCTATACCCATAAACTACCACATAAATGGCAGTCTACTTAACGCCAAATGTGTGATAAGAGACCTTGGGACCCAGGTGGACAGTAGTCTCTGCTTTAATAATCACATTGCCACAGTAGTTAGGAAATCCTTCTATGTGGCACACCTCATCACAAAAGGCTTCTCATCCAGGAAAAAAAGAGGCAATTATTCCCCTTTACTCAGCACTCATTAGACCCATTATAGAGTACAATGCCCCTTTTGAAATGTACCCAGACATCTGCAGCAGCAATTTAGGTCACAGAAGCATCTCACAAAAAGGATTACTGGCGTCAAACAGGTGCCCTACACTGACCGTCTCAAAAAACTCCAGCTTTACTCTGTAGCATATCGCCTACTCCGAGGAGATCTCTGCCTAACATATAAAGCTATGTTAAACCCAGAGCTGTTGGACATGCTACACCTAAAGAAATCACAATCCCTCCAAGCTACACGCTCTAGGGACCTAAACCTTGTCACCACAATAAACAGGACATGCTAAAGGGATAGATTCCTGTCCCAGAGACTTCCTATACTCTGAAACAAGCTACCCATCTATGTCAAGCAATGTTCCTCATTAGCACTCTTCAAGAAAAATCTTGATGAGTAGACGGGAAATAGGAAATACACCCCGGGGATCACTTCTGCGGCTCTGCTCGACAGGGGCACAGGAAATTAACTTTCTTGGGTGGCGTAAGCCAGGGAATCTTGTTGGGTAGTATTACTTAGGCTCTTGGGCCGATAGCCTAGTACTTACCTATGAATACACCCGCATGTCTATCTCCATTCATGTTTGCATTCACTGTGACAGACTATACAAAAAGTACAGTTTTGTACCTACCATAAATGTAGATGTTCGAGGATCCACATTGCTGCAGTCCTAACTATAGGGTAGTCCGCTGTCCAGTCGGCCCGAATACCAAAGTATATGGCTGACGTCGGTCAGGGCGCATTAGACTGACGTCAGTACGTCAGGGTACTAATGCGCATGACCGACGTCATATCCTCAGTCTTTTCTTGCCCCAGATGTCAGAAGACCCTGAAAAGATAAGGCCAAAACCAAAAACTCCAAACATACCTGCACCAAAAATATGTACAATATATACAAAATTACCAGAATATAACCTCACCTGCACAACCACCCCTAAACACAGAGGGGAAGGAGGGAGGGATTGGACTGCAGCAATGTGGATCCTCGAACATCTACATTTATGGTAGGTACAAAACTGTACTATGTTCTTCATTCCACATTGCTGCAGTCCTAACTATTGGGTAGAATCCCAAAGCAGAGGTAAGGGAGGCTGGCAAATCATAAGGAAGCAGGAACTGACAACATGCCTTGCAAAATAGCTGTGGCAAAACCAGCCCTAGACTTAGAGTAGAGAGGAAGGTGATAATGCTTAGAGAAAGTATGCACTGAACTCCAAGTAGCTGCCTCCAAAATATCCTTAGTTGCCACCCCCCTTAGAAATGCTGTTGAAGTGGCAGTAGCCCTAGTGGAATGAGGCCTAATCCCAGCTGGAATCTCCTTGCCATGATGGGAATAACAAAATGCAATGCAAAACCCAATCCACCTAGAAATAGTTTGTTTTGACACAGGCTTGCCCTGCGAACCCAAAGCAAAAGAAACAAATAACTGCTGAGACTGCCTAAAATCCTTAGTCCTGCTCAAATAATAACGCAACTGCCTGTGTACATCTAAAGTGTGCAAAATCTTTTCCCCTTTATTTTGAGGATCTGCATAAAAAGTAGGCAAATGAATAGTTTGGTTTAAAGCCACACTAGAAACCACCTTAGGCATAAAGGAAGGATTAGTACGTAAAGATACCCTATCCTTATGAAAAATCAAAAAAGGCTCCACTGCCATAAGGGCCTGCAACTCAGAAACCCTTCTTGCAGAAGTAATGGCCAACAAAAAAGCAGTCTTCCATGACAAGTATTTCAATTCAGCAGTAGCCGAGGCTCAAAAGGTTGTAGAGTAAGTTTCTCCAACACAAAATTGAGATCCCAAGCAGGAGTAGGAGCTCTACGTGGGGTCTTATATTCTTTGCCCCTCTAAGAAATTGCTTGAACAAAGGATGCGAAAACAATGGTGGGTCACAATCATAGTGAGCTGAAATTGCAGCAGCATGAATCTTAATGGAAGAGAAAGACAAACCTTTGTCCAATAACTCAGTAAGATATTGAAGAGCCACACTCAAATTAGGCTCAGAAATCTCCAAATTGTTTGCTGCACTCCAAAATAAAAATCTCTTCCATTTTTCCGCGTACACTTTCCTTGTACTAGGTCTTCTGGCTTCCATATCACATTTAAAACTTGTTGAGGAAGTTGAGACCTGCTGTCTTTCAAAACAGAATATGCCAGGCTGTTAGATGAAGAGAGTGAAGTTTGACATTGAGCAGGTGACCGTCCCTCTGAGACAACAGGTGTGGAATCAAGGGTAAAGGCCATGGAGGCTTCCTTACCAGACTCCTCAGTAATGGGTACCAGTGCTGCCGAGGCCAATCTGGAGCTATTAAAATCATCCTTGGCTTGTCTTGTCTGACCTTTAGAAGCACCTTTGGGAGAAGAGGCAGAGGTGGAAAAGCATACACATGAAGATTTTTCCAACTGAAAGAAAGAGCATCCACTTTCCAAGCTGTGTGATGAAACCCCTTTGTGCAAAACTTTGGCAGCTGGTGGTTTAGTGGAGAAGCGAACAGATCTATGTCTGGAGTTCCCCATGACACTGTCAATTTTGAAATACATGAAGATCCAGTTTCCACTCGTGGGGATCCATGATTTGTCTGCTTAACACATCTGCTAAGGAGTTCTGTGCTCCCGGCAGAAACCTTGCCTGAAGAATTAGTTGCAAGCTGAGCGCAGTCTCCCATAAAATCATTGCTTGCCTGCACAATGGGTAAGAATGTGTTCCCCCTTGTTTGTTGATGTACCACATGACAGTTGTGTTGTCTGTTAGAATCAACACCTGCCCTGGAAGAAGTAACTCCTTGAAAGCCATTAATGCAAACTGGACTGCTAACATCTCTTTCATGTTGATATGTAGATGCTGTAGTCTGGCAGGCCACTTGTCTTGTATCCACTTTCCATTTAGATGAGCTCCCCAAGCAATGTCTGAGGCATCTGTCGTTAGAATCTGACTCGCCTCTGGCCGGGTCACAGAGAGTCCCTTGTTTAGGTGACATTCCTGAGCCCACCACAAAAATTCCTTTTGAATGCAAGGTATTATTTGAATGACAGTGTCCAAATCCTGGCAGTGCTGTGTCCATACATTTTGAGATACCATTGCAGCTTCCTCATATGCAGTTTGGCATTGGGAAGCACCAGAATACAAGATGCCATGAACCCTAAGGCTTGAAGGACTGTCCTTGCAGTCAGCCCGGACTGAAGAGATAGTTGATGGAAGTAACTGGAAAGATTCTTTTGTTTGTCCGGGGTTAAAAGGCCATCTGGGCTGCTGTATTCAGTCTCACACCCAGAAAGCACATGTCTTGAGAGGGTACTAGACTGGACTTTATTTCGTTCACAGAATACCCTAGGCATCTTAGCACTGCTATGACATAATCCAAATGCTGTAGAAGGTCTTCCTTTTCTTGAGCTAGAATCAGGCAGTCGTCCAAGTAAGGATAGATTTGAATTCCTTTTAGCCTGAAGTAAGCTATCACTGGAGCCAGAACCTTTGTGAATACTCTGGGCGCAGTGGATAAGCCAAAGGGCAATGCAGAGAACTGATAATGAGAATTTCCAGCTCGAAAACGCAGATACTTCCTGCAACTTAGTCTTATAGGCACATGAAGGTAAGCTTCCTTGAGATCTAAAGTTACCATCCAGTGATCTTTGCCCAGCAGAGGTAAAAGCTGTTGTAACGTCAACATTTTGAACTTGGGAATGTCCAGATAAGTGTTGAGGATAGATAAATCCAAAATTGGTCTCCACGTGTTCCCCTTCTTCGGTACTAGGAACAGGCGAGAATAAAATCCTAGGCCCCTTTCTGGCACAGGAACTGGCTGAATGGCCTCTATTCGGAGCAACAGAGAAATTTGCTTGTGAGCCTCTTTTCTTTGTAGAGGAGGAATGTCTGGCATGCCTTTGAAAGGAGGCAAGGTATGGAAATAAAACCTGTAACCGTGGTGAATGATATCCAGAACCCATCTGTCTTGGGTAATTAAATCCCAATTTTCTTTGAAAAGAGACAGCCTTCCTCCCAAAGGTGCTGCCAGGCGAGAATGTACTGGCAGCTGAAAAGGCAGGTCATTGGGTCTGCTTACGAAGGACTGACCCCTGCCCTCACCAGAAGTCTGAGCAGGGGAACTCCTGTCCTAGGCCTAAAAGAACCTTGAGCTCTGCCCCTACCACGTCTAGACCTACCCCTAGACTGGGAATCATAAGCAGGATAAGTCCATCCCTTAGTAGGCCAATTTCTACTAAACTTCGGAGGCTGCACCTGCAAAAATCCTTAACAGTTTGCATAGACTTAGCCTTGTCCTCCATTTTCTTTAAAACTGCTTCCACAGGCGAACCAAACAACACATCAGACTGCAAAGGAGCATCCAAAATCCTTGTTTTAACATGCTCAGCTAAATTCTGATCTCTCAACCAGGCATGCCTACGAAGAACAGAACCAGTGGCAGCCACCCTCGAGGAGGCCTGCACAGCATCAAAACCACACTGCAAGGAATGTTTACCCACCTGTTCAGACACATGAACTAAATCCTGCAACTCTTTACACTCAATACCTTCTGCCAGAGCATCCACCTTAGATTTCAATTGTGAAAGGAGGTAATTCTGATATTTTAACACGTGAAACTGACAATTCAACGCCCTCATGGCTAAAGTGGAAGAAGTATACACTTTCTTTCCCCATCTATCCAAAGCCCTTGCCTCTTTATCAGGAGGAACAGGATTTTTAACAACAGAGGCCTTCACACCTTTAGGCCCCTGAGAGACAGTTTCCGGGTCTGCCCTAGGACTCTTAAAAAGATACTTATGAGCTTCAGGCACCCTATAGTACGTACCCGGTTTAACTGGGGCAGGAGGCAAAGAATCAGGATTCAGGAAGCCTCTGCAAAACATCTTCCACCACATTCAGAACAGGAGGTATAGCTAAAGGCCTATGCTGGGGTAAAACAAGAATTCCCTAAGCCTCTTCCTGGAATCAGAGAAATCTTGGCCTTCCCATTTAAAATGCTCCCTCATGGAATGCAGAGTCTCTGAAAATGAAAAATCCTCAGGAGGAGAAGCTGAAGGAGTAGAATCATCCACATCAGAATCAGAATAAGGAGGATACTCCTGCAAGTCTTCAGCCAAGACTCAGAAGCCTCGAACAGTGCTCAAAACTCTCAAACTCAGGTTCCACCCTAGGCCTCTTATCAGGAGGGGCATAGAACCTCTAATCATAGTAATCAAATCCTCTGCCATTTTAAGCATATGTTTCTTAGGCAAAGACCCTGAAGCACTAGGAGAAACCCCACTGAAGCTAAACTTGGCCTGCCTCTCAAAGAAGCCTTGGAAACAGAAGGGAGGCTCTAACCACCTTAGGAAGAGAGGGAAGAACAGCCACCTGAGAAGCCCCTCAGCCTGGCCTACTTCCTGAGAGGATACATCCTGTAACAATAAAGTCTCTCCTGAGACTCCAAAGAAACACCTGGCAGAACCTCCGGCTCCACTGAGCCTTCTAAAGAACCGGCGTCAGGGACTGTCGGTTCTTCCACTCTAGGCTTTGCTGCTTTGTCCTTGCGCTTTTTGGCGAAGCGGCGTCGGAGCATCCGACGGCATTTTATAATTACAACGCTTCCCAAAAACTAACCTGGCACAGTCTAACCTTCTCTTAATAGTGCGTTTGTTAAATCTAGCACAAGAGCGGCATCCAACAACGTCGTGCTCAGGCCCTAAACAAGGTATACACAAAGTATGGTAATCCCTATGCGGTATCTGTTTCCCACAAGAAATACAGTTATTCACTTTTTCTGACATCCGTTTAAATACTGAGGCAAGAAAAAACCAAAATATTCCCCAACGGGGTACTTAGCCAACTTTGATTCGGTCTGAAACTCTGACTTCAGAAACTTTCAGAACGCCAACCTGCACTCGCAAAATTGCTTCTGCATCGGACCATGCGGCAAAAAAGACTGAGGATATGACGTCGGTCATGCGCATTAGTACCCTGACGTACTGACGTCAGTCTAATGCGCCCTGACCGACGTCAGCCATATACTTTGGTATTCGGGCCGACTGGACAGCGGACTACCCTATAGTTAGGACTGCAGCAATGTGGAATGAAGAACATTGGCACTAATCTTGCACGTGCTATCTAGCTACAGTGGCCGACTAGGTACAATACATACAATGATCTACAACCTTATTACTATGGAAAATGAGATAGCTTTGACTCACCATAAGAGCTTGCAGCAGAAATCAGAGCAATCAGCAAAACTGTTTTCCATGTTAAGAACCTCAAGACTGCCAGATTAGCGAGTTCAAATGGAGCAAATGTTAGCTTCTCTAACACAAAATTAAAATCCCAAAGAGGGGCCACAGATTTTCTTAGAAGCCTCTTATGCAAAACCCCTTTCAAGAACATCTTAACTTGAGACTGCAATGAAAGAGGAGGATCTGAGGGCAGGCATGTTGAAATGGCCGATAAGTGAACCTTGCTACAGGAATAAGGAAGACCACAGAATAATAACTTACACAAATATTGTAAAATTAATAGTTATGTTCTTACCATAACTTGGTATCTGTGCTGTCCATTTTCATTCGTCCTCAATGTATGGGTTTGGATCCGATCCTCGGATCAGACCTGGCCGCTTATTTCAGATTTAAGAACCAGCTCTTGAGCTCCTACCTGTACTCATAATGCTCTACTGTATCATCAAAGCCCCAGATCGGGTTTGCTGCCCAATCCCCAGAGTACCATCAGAAAAGTACAGTTTTGTACCTACCATAAATGTAGATGTTCGAGTGTTCACCCTGCTGCAGTCATCACACTTGGGTTATCCTGTCGTCAGGCGGTCCCGCAGTCGGCCAGAATTCCAAAGTCTTGGTCCGGCGTCGGTTGCTGTCGCCTCTTCCCTGACGTCAGTGCGCCAGGGGTATATATAATGCAACCAACGCCATTTTCTTCAGTTTTTCTTGCCCCAGATGTCAGGTGCCCCCAAAAGGTGGTCAGTAATTATTACCAAAAGGAGTAACCACAGCACAAACACAAAATTCCTTCAGCTATAAGCAAATACATCAGTAAGGCATAGAACAGATTTAGCCAGTAGATCAGAGGGGATGGGGGGGGGGGGTAACCTGGACTGCAGCAGGGTGAATACTCGAACATCTACATTTATGGCAGGTACAAAACTGTACTATGTTCATCGTGTTACCCTGCTGCAGTCATCACACTTGGGTTGAATCCCAAAGCTAAGGTAGGGGGGAGGTATCAGAGAGGGTTAGTGGAGGCTATAAGGCCCTGCAGAACTGCAGTGGCGAAACCCGCCCTGGACTTTGAGTAAAGAGGTAAGCGATAGTGTTTGGTAAAGGTGTGTACTGAACTCCAAGTTGCAACTTCTAAAATTTCCTTGGTTGGAACCCCCCTGAGAAAGGCTGTAGAGGTAGCTGTTGCCCTGGTAGAGTGGGATCTAATGGAAGCAGGAACTGGTTTCCCATGATGGGTGTAGCAGAAACGTATGCAATGACCTATCCATTTAGAAATGGTTTGCTTTGATATAGCCTTCCCTTGAGAAGCTGTAGCATAGGATACAAAGAGCTGGTCAGATTTTCTGAAAGCCTTAGTTTTGTCCAAATAGTAACGAAGCTGCCTCTGAATGTCCAAGGAATGCAGGAGTCTCTCACCTTTGTTCTGTGGATTGGGGAAGAAGGTGGGTAAGTGGATGGTTTGATTTAAAGCTACACTGGAAACCACCTTAGGCATAAAGGAAGGATTAGTTCGTAGAGAAACTCTGTCTTGATGAAAAATGAGGAAAGGTTCCACTGTCATTAGTGCCTGTAGCTCTGAGACTCTTCTAGCTGAAGTTATTGCTAGGAGCAGGGCAGTCTTCCATGATAGGAACTGCAGATCTGCACAGAAAGCTGGTTCAAAGGGAGGTAGCGTTAGTTTTTGTAGAACAAAATTGAGGTCCCATGTTGGTGTAGAAGCTCTCCTGGGTGGTCTAATGTTTTTTGCCCCTCTGAGGAACTGCCTTAGAAGAGTATGTGAAAATAAAGGTGGATCTGTGTTGTAGTGAGCTGAAATAGCCAAAGCATGGAGTTTGAGGAAAAGGAAAGTCCTTTGTGCAACATCTCAGCTAAATACTGTAGAATGCGAGGCATGTGAGGCTGAATTGTGTCTTGGCCTTTGGCTTGGTTCCAGGCACAAAACCTTTTCCATTTGTCCGAATAAGCCTTCCTGGTGCTTGGCCTCCTGGCTTCCAGAATAACATCCAGAACTGCTTGTGAAAGAGGTGCTGGTTGGATGTTTAGATGATTTGCCATGCTGCCAGATTTAAAGTTTTGAGCTGGCTGTGAAGAATCTGATTGTTTTGTTGTGTGAGCAAATGGGGGATTTGAGGCAATATCCATGGAGGACTGTGGGCCATATTTTTCAATTGCGGATACCAGTGCTGGCGTGGCCAGTCTGGGGCTATGAGAATCAGTCGTGGTCTCTCCTTTTTGACTTTCAAAAGAACCTTTGTGAGGAGAGGCAATGGAGGGTAGGCATATACTGTCAGGTTTTTCCAACTGAAAGAGAGAGAGTCCACTTTCCAAGCTTGATGGTGAAATGTCCTTGTACAAAGTTTTGTCAGTTGATAGTTTTGAGGACTGGCAAACAGGTCTATGTCTGGAAGGCCCCATTTTTGAGTTATTATTGCAAATTTGCTCAGAGGATGCATAATCTTCCTCTTGTCTAGGCCTTTTGTCAGGAGGGGGCTGGGAACCCTTGATTAAAGAAATCAAATCTTTAGCCATTTTGAGCATCTGTTTCTCAGGCATGGGGCCTTGAACAGGAGACTGAAGTGCAGTCCTTTTAGATTTAGAAGGAGTCTTCGACTTAGAAAACGTTTTAATGGTGAGGGTAGTCTGTCTGAAAACGCCTTCAGAAACCGATGCCGTTTCTGTAGTAGCGACATCTTTAGTAGCAAAGTCGTCGGAAGGGCCTGAAGTAAAAGGCTGCATCGGCCTGGTACATTCCGTCAAAATTTCCGTAGCGGTCTCGGGTTCCAGATCTGCGGTAGTCAGGGGCTGCGTCGGAGCCTCACTGAGGACCGGAGAACCGGAGACCGGATCAGCCAAGGCCTCGGAATCTGGCTTAGGCCTGGGCTGTCTGTCCTTATCCCTGCGTTTTTTGTGCACGCCGGTAGTCTGTTGCTCCGACGGCATGGTGTAGTTAAATTTCCTACTGAAGTAGTGTCGTGTGAAATCAAAGCGTCTTTTAATAGTACGCTTATTAAACCTAGCACAAAACCGACAAGAAGTTACGTCGTGGTCTGGGCCTAGGCAAGGTATGCAATAAGAATGAAAATCCTTATGAGGTATTTGCTTCCCACAAGAAATACAATTGTTAACTTTTTCTGACATCGGTCTGAGGCAAGAAAAGTTTCTAACGGGTACTTAGCTTTATAGAAGACTTCGGTCTGAAATTCGAATTCGAAAAACTCAGGAGTCGGCCGACCGGCACTTGCGAACTGCTTCTGCTTCGGGCACCGCACGGCAAGAAAGACTGAAGAAAATGGCGTCTGTTGCATTATATATACCCCTGGCGCACTGACGTCAGGGAAGAGGTGACAGCAACCGACGCCGGACCAAGACTTTGGAATTCCGGCAGACTGCGGGACCACCTGACGACAGGATAACCAAGTGTGATGACTGCAGCAGGGTAACATGATGAACATCAGGAGATGAATAAAGAAAGACAGGGCTCAAACCTGGAACTGTAGGTTCCAATACAGTCCAATAAATAAATTCAGAAGCTTCGGATGGGGGGTGTATGGGAGGGAAGTTGAGGAAGAATGAAAGCAGACAACACAGATACCTAGTTATAGTAAGCACATAACTTTTAAATCTGATGTTGTCCTTTTCATTCTTCCTCAATGTATGGGGCACAGTCCCTAGCTACATTGCTCTTGGGTGACCCTAATGGAAGGATATTCCAGAGCACTGCTGAACCAAATGAGGCTCTATTTCTAGAAACAATATCTAATTTGTAATGAGAAACAAAGCTATGAGCACTGGACCATGCAGCTGCAGCATAAATGTAGTCAACAGATGTTCTGAACCAAAAAACAGATTAAGTGGCCATAGATCTGGTTGACTGAGCCTTGGGAGGCTTAAGTAATGTCATGCCTTTTTGTGAAAAAATCCAAGAGATACAATCTGTTATCTTTTTAGCTACAGTGACTTTGGACACTGAATAACCCATTCCTTTTGAGGAAAATGAAACAAAAAGTTGACCTGATTTTCGGAACTTGTTTTGTCCTGTGAAGATAAAAATGTAATTGTCTGTGCACATCCAGGAGGTGTAGCATGTATTCTCCTTTACTGGTAAAATTTGGAAAAAAGACTGGTAAATGAATGGATTGGTTAGTGTTATTACCTAAACCACTTTAGGTAAAAAAGAAGTAGTCCGTAAGGAGAGACTTGTCCTTATGAAAAATTATGTATGCAGATTTGGAAGAGAGCTGCAGTTCAGACATTCTCTTTGCAGAAGTGATAGCTACGAAGAAAACACAGTTTTCCATGACAGAAACTTCAGATCAGATTTAGCTGAAGGCTCAAAGGGGTTCTGAGTTGGTCCTTGCAGCACAAATGTAAGGTCTCAAGGTGGAGAGGGATCTTTAATTGCAGGTCTTAAAAGGGAAAATAAAATCCTTTCATGAAGGCTTTACACAATTTAGAAAAAGTCAGAGAAACATGTCTGTTGCCAGTATGAAAATTGGCAATAGCTACCAGTTGAAGTTTAATAGTAGAAAAACTAGCTCCATTCTCAAACAGCATTGTCAAGAATTGCAGAATCACAGCAACTGGAGCAGAAAAAGGGTTGATGTCTTTATTCAAAGCCCAAAGAGAATCTTTTTCATTTGCTTCTGTTAACTTTTTTGGTTTATCCTTTTTAAGAAGCCAAAATAATACTGCATACAAGAGAAGAAATCCTGGGCTGTCTATTACTAGAAGTGGAGAAAGCATCCGGTTAGTCTTAGGGCTCAAATGTTGGAATGTTGAATCCCTAATGGGTCTGACAGAAGCTCCAGGGTGGGCTCCAGTATCCATGGAGGATAAAGATGAGACAGTAGTAAGGAGAACCATACCTGCCGAGGCCAGAAAGGAGCAATGAGGATCACGGCGCTCTTCAGCCTGCTTGCTTTCTGTAAGAATTTGGGAATTAGGGGAAGAGGGGGGTTAAGCATAAAGGAGACCCAGGGGGCTAAGCGTGAATCAGAGCATCTCTCTGCGACTCTCCCTGAGGGGGAATCAGAGTTAAAGTATTTGCTATACTTGTTGTTTAGAGGAGTGGCAAATGGGTCTCAGCAAGGTCGGTCCCAATGCTGGAAGATCATTTCCACCACTCATGGGGCATTAGAATGGATCTAAAGAGATTTCCCCATTCCCATACTCTCATGGCCTTTCTGCAACGGGAGTAAGATCAGGTTCCTCCTTGTTTGCTGGCATACCAGGCTACAGACATGTTGTTGGTCTGAATTCCAATCATTCCAAATGGAAGAGCATCTTGAAAGGTCTGCAATATAGATAGGACTGCTCTCATCTCCAGGACGTTGATATGCAACCTGGTGTTTTTGGGGGGACCACGTGCCTTGGACAGTTCTTCCCAAGAAATCCCTCACCCCCACCCCAATTGAAAAGCATATGTGGTCACGTGGCCATGGGGTTAGAAGGACAAAGGGTCTGCCTAAATGTAGATCATCAGATTGCACCCACCAACTGGTGTGCCCTCTGCAAACAGGGGTAAGCCTGACTGGACAGGATAGAGGTTGATACAGAATGCACCATTGCACAACTAGTGTCCACTATAGAACCCACATAAAACAGCATACCAATGAAAGTAATACAATGGTTGCTGCCATGGAACTTAGTGCTTGCAATACTGACCCTGCCGAAGGAGTTGAATTAGTAAGGAGAAAATTAACTTGAGACCTTATTGCAGAGATACGATGCTGAGGTAAGGATACTATTTGTTTCATAGTCTCCAGGTGAGTGGCGATGAACTCCAGGCTATGTACTGGGTGTATATTTGACTTGGCATGATAAAGAAGTTATGTACTCACCATAACGTTCCATCTGAGTAGGTAACTTCATTTGTCTGCAACTGCCGGCAGCTTTCCAAGCTAATAGATCTGAGCTCCAAGCTCCTCCCCCTACCCATAATGCCCTGCCATCTCCCTCTAACCCTCAGATCGAGTTTGCCAAAGGACAATAAGGAATTTCATAACCTAGGGGTGGTTCCAATCTGTTTCAATGACGTCCATGAAAGGAAGCCATATCCTGACTCTTAGATAATGAACTAAGGGTGCGGGGATGGAGGGCGGGTCAGTTGCAATTGGATTTCTGGAGATTTATCATGATCCCTAGGTGGCGGGCTAGGAGTAAGAAGTAGTTGCTGTCTGAGCAGAGTTGATGCCTGGTGGGGGCGGTTAGGAGCCAGTCGTCCAGGTACGGCAAGACCTGTATTCCCTGAAGCCTCAGGTGGGCCCCTACAACTGACATGACCTTGGTGAACACCCTGGGGGGCTGTGGTGAGACCGAAGGGTAGGAACCTGTACAGATAATGGCTGGCTCCCAGCCGAAAGTGGTGGAACCTCCTGGATGGTCTATCCATCAAAATGTGGTAGTACACATCCTTGAGGTCTATTGAGCACATCCAGTCGTTCTCCTGCAGAAGTGGGAGAATGGATTGAATAGTGACCATCCGGAATTTTTCCTAGGAAATTGACAGGTTCACCATTGACAGGTCGAGAATGGGTCGTAAGTCCCCCGTCTTTTTTGGCACCAGAAAGAACCTGGAGTAAAAGCCAGATCCGAATTGTTCAGGGGGGATACGCTGGATGGCTCTTTTTCTTAGCAGCCCTAAGATTTCTGATGCTGCAGCCTCCCTCTGATTGGGTGGGACATCGGGGAGTTTTGTTGCTCGGGGAGGGTGAGATAGGAAGGGGACTGAATATCCTCTGGATATGATTCGGAGCACCCAGCGATCTGTTGTGATGGACTCCCATTTCGCTAGGTGTTCCGAGAAGCACCCCCCGACTGCCTCCAGAGAGGAGCAGTCGGGCAACTCCTCAGGGCTGTTGCGCAGGTCGATCCGAAAAAGGTTCTGTCGACCCAAAATTTTTCGGGCTCCCTCTGCCCCTGGGTCGGCGTCCACCCTGTCCTCCTCTGCCTCTGAAGGACGAGGTATCTGGAGTGAAATGGAATTATTGAGCTTTCTGGAACCACATCTTCTTTTGTCCTCTTTGGTTCCTGGAGTAGGACCTTTGAAGAGCCAAGAAGCGGATCCCGATGGCAGACAATGGGCAGGATTCACAAAGGCTTGCACGGAGTCTAAGAGTAGTGTAAGACTCCATGCAGCCTTCGCGATCCAGGAACAGCCCAAAGTCCGTGTAAGAGACAAGCTAAAATGTCTCTTACGGAGTGGTGGATAAGCTAATCACCTCACTTGCAGCCGAATAGCATGCAAATGAGGATGATTAGCGATCCAGGAAGCCCAGAACAGCCCGTGTAAGAGTCGTTTTAGCTGCAGAAATGTACTCAGTTGACAACTGAGTACGTTTCTGCAAAAACCGCAATGGAGCCATGTCACCTCCAAATAAAGGGTGCATATGTGTCAGGCAGCATGCCAATGGCCAAATATGTGGCCATTGGCAAGGTAACCTGATGCAAATATATTAAAATATAATTTTTTTTTAACCCAGCGCAGCCCCGCGCAAACAGGCTGCGCTGTATAAAACATAAAAACGGAGGTTATAAACCCACAAATGTGGGTTTTATGCAATACATGGAATGTCAATGCAGGGACCAGCAGACCAAAACCAACATGGCCACCGTGTAGTGGTTGCTAAGGGGGGAAGCTGAGTCTAAGACATGTAACTAAACATTAGTAGGCAATCTGATGCAAATGAGTGTTAGAAAACTGAATTCCACTGTCACATAGAAATGAGCACAGTCTATGTAGTGTAAGAGTTACAGAAGGGGCAGGAACAGAGTAGGAGATAGGTGACATCACAGGGGGGAATGGTAGAAAGAAATGCAGTTCATTGGAGGTCAGAGTTACATGACAGATGTCAGACAGATATCATGGAAAGAGGTGTGCCACTAGATAAGCATGAGAAAGTCAAGAAATGGAAGGTGTACACTGTTGCCTACACCGAAGTTTCTTGCTGGCGCATCTTGCATGCGCACCATGAAGCGCAGTAAGGCAGTGTGCGGCGTGTAAGGCAGACTGAGCATGTGGGAGCGTGTTGGGAGATGTTTAACACTGTTTGCGGGTGTGCAGCGTTTTAATCGAATAAGCAGATTCTGAACCGTGTAAGCATGTGTGCGTGTAAGCCACTGTGAGCGTGTTTCTGCTGGTTTGCACGGCTCCTCCCTGAGGAAACAGAGAGGAAAAAGGAAGCAACAGATTTAGTAGGAAGCTAGCAGGGAATACTGCTGGAGCTAGCAGGTGAAAACAATTAGAAGCAGGCAATTACACAGGCAGAATAGTAGCCCAGCCCAGCACTTAAAACTCTGCAAACAGCAGTGCAGGATGTTTCTCTCAAGAGACACTGCAAGACAGGAGTAAGCTATTAGAAGTGAAAACTGAAAAGCTGAACTCAGAGCAGAAATGTTAGGGGCTGCCATAGCTGTCATAATGAGACATAGGCAACTTGCTGAGGGTGGTGACAATGCAGATGGTGCCAGACAACCCACAGTGAGGAGACGGAGAAGAGTGTACAGGCCCAGGGTCACCTACCACGGGTTACATGAGCTGGAGATAGTAGAGCGCTATAGAGTGGACAGAGACCTCCTGTAGCAAATAGTGGAGCTGTGCAGGCCACGCCTCACACACAGAACCAACAGAGGGGAACCCATCCCAGTGGAAACCAAGGTATGTGTTGGCCTAAGAATACTAGCAACAGGTACCTTCCAGAGACCAACTGGTGATATGATGGGGATATCACAGGCATCAGCCACCAGGGTACTGCACCAGTTCCTGGATGCCATGTCAGCACATGTCGGTGATCATGTATATTTCCCCAATGCCCGTGAGGTATTGGCCAGCAATATGCGTCTCTTCCAGCAAATAGCGGAATACCCTGAGGTAGTGGGTGCAATAGACTTCACGCACATACACATCAAAGCACCAGCCGGTGAGCGGGGTAGGGTATACATCAACCGCAAGGGCTTCCCCTCCATCAACTGCCAGGTCGTGTGCGATGCCCAGGGCATAATAATGAATGTGTGTGCTGGCTGTCCTGGGAGCTACCATGATTCCCACATCTGGCATTTGACGCAGCTGTACCAGACATTTGCCAATGGGGACATCCCGCACGGACACCTAGTGGGGGATGCAGGTTATGCACTGGAGCCGTGGCTGATGACACCCATCAGAAACGCACACACACCTGAACAGGAACGCCATAATGAGGCACACGCACAAACACGTAATGTAACAGAGCATGCGTTTGGGCTGCTCAAGTCACGGTTCCGGTGTCTGAACACATCTGGTGGAGCCTTGCAGTACACACCAACTACATGTACCCAAATTGTCATGGTATGTGCTATGCTACATAATATGATCTTGCGAAAACAGCTGCAGCAGGACCAGCATAGGGCCGGGCCAAACAGCCCCCCACCATTGCCAAGGCCATCACAGGCAGAGCGTGACTCGGAGGAGGAACAACCTGAGCCTGCCCCAGTAGGCAGAAGGAGGCGTGCCCAGTATGCCCTGGCCTTGGCAAAGAGGCAACGCATAGCACATACACTGGCTCAGTAGGAACCCTGGGAATGATACCCCCTCTGACTCACTCAAATAATAACATGGATGCCTACAATGACATGACCTGCTCACAAACATATACAGGGAAGTGTAATATGCGCATCCGACAGAGGCAGCCCTGCAGCACCACCTGAGGCATGAATGCCATGTGTTAAGTAATGTAACACCATGTACTATATGCACACCTGAGGACCCTGACTAACATCCTACCCTCACCAAGCATCATGCCACAATATGACAATGAGATGATCAAGTGCAATAATTGACTGAAATATCGCAGTTAGTCAAAGGGGATCCAATGTGTGCCAGTCTGGGATGACATGCTGAGCATGACATGATGCTCCACCTGCTAGGACTGGCGTGCACCTATCAGTGCAAGCCGTATGGATACTGGCAAAGGCTGTTGTTACCCACAGTGTGCCCTGAATAGGTAAGGCTCAAAACACAAACCTATCTCCATAGGTATCAGAAGGGATAAGAATAAGATAAGGGATAAGTCGAAACAGCAAGATGCATGCAGTCTAAACTCACCCAGTATGGAGAATGTTGATATCTGTGCTGTAACAGAAAACTGAGTCAAGGCTCACAACAGCACCCTAACACTACCAGGTTACACCTCATACTGTGCTGTACAGCCTCAAAACATGGAACAAGCTACAAAAGGAGGGTGACTAGCAAGAATTGTCAAGGATAACCACACCCCCATGTTGGTACCACAACAAGAAGCAGCATGGACTAGCCATGGGTCAAGTAACAGTGGCTAAAACTACCCCCCAGTTTATAGCCTGCTACAGACTACTGTCCCAACACCAGGAACTGCACCTGGCCTATGCTGGAATACATGAATATATCAAGTCCTCCAAATCACATTATATTGGGTGACTGAAAATACCCAGACATAGACTTGGAGCATTATACTAGCTCCAACAGTGTAGGACAAAAGTTCATAGAATCCATAAACCAAAAGGCCCAGGAACAACGTACCACTCTCCCACAAGAGGGGTAAGCATACTGGATGTGATAATCAGCAACATGGGTACTGGATGGCAAGACGAGAAGTGTATTGCTCACTGGTAAAACCAGACCATAGAGTAATCACACTGGATATACAAATCCTGACCACAGTCCCTGGCCAGAAAACCACAGTGGAAAACATGTGTAAAGCAATATTTGCACTCCTCCAAACTGATGTGGAATCCATTAAAGGTCCTGTGCAGGTGCAAAATATGGGCCACACCTCAGAACCTGTAATACAGTAATTCCATGAACACTGCCAGGAATGCTTGGATTATGCAATCCTAAATTAAAACAAGACACAATGCCATACACGCAGGCATCTGGCATGGTGGACACCAGCCATAACCAAACCATGCAAGAGAATGAGGAAGCTACTACACGATAGAGCAAACATAAACAATGAAGTAATCACTGATCAGTAGTATGGCAATAAAATATGTCCACACATACAATCCACTAAGGCCAGCCACAACAAGTTGAATCTGTGAATCCTGAGGCAATGTTACACCTGCCCCAAGTACACAGACAACCCCCAACTCCACCCAAGAAATACAAATATATGTGAGAGATGCAACCATCTATCCAAACTGGAGGCTCAGCTTCCTCAACTCAGTACTCCCAAAACTAGTCAGGAGGAGAAGGTAACCACACACACCACAAACACAGTCCCACATAGACCTATCACAACTGCAAACCAAACACATAAACACAGAAAAACATTCCCGGAAGCACAAATTACAAACACAGCACACCAACAGAGGCCTCTAAAGCAGACACCCAATCAAACAACCTCCAAACATAGCACATGCAACACATAGTACACAAAGCTGGTGTGCCAAACAGTCACAGGCCAGAAGGAGAAACAACATGCCTGATACAGTTGTAATAGGTGACTCCATAGTCAGACACACTGCTGTCCTGCACACCAGACTGAACAAGGGAAAGGGTACAGTAAGCTGCCTGTAGGCTGCCACAATACGCCACATAACAGAAGTATGCAGGTCACTCCAAAGCAAGTAGAAATATGATGCAGTCATAGTCCATGCTGGTGTGAATGACCTGAGATGTACCTCCCTAGACTACATGAAAAGAGACATATGAGCTCTGATTATGTAGTCCAGGCCGGTATGACACTCACCATTTGCAGCATCCTACCCTTACCAAGAATAATGCCACAGTACAAACACGGAATGATCAGTCATAGCAAGTGGCACACTTACTGGTGTCATTCCAAGGGGATCCAATGTCTGTCTGCTTGGGATGTCATGCTTGACAAGCCACGCAGCTGTTCTTGGGATGGCTTGCACCTGTTACCCCTGGGCGTCTGGATATTGGATAAGGCCTTTGCCACCTCCATAGAGCCTTTTGTAGGCAAGGCTGAAAAGACTAACCCACCACCCTAAAAAACATAAGTGGAAAGAAACATAAGGGTAATGCTGACCAATGCCAGATGTGTAAACCCCAATATGCATGCTCCCAAGGCCATCCCCAGCATGGAGAACATCGATGTCTGTGCAGTGACAGAAACCTGCTGCAAGCCTCCTGACAGCACACCAGCACTACCAGGTTATACCACATATCATGTGTCATGGCCCCAAAACCTGGAACAAAACATAAAAGGAGGGTGAGTATCCATATTCAGCACAGACACCCATATGTCCAGGTAACTGACAATGCACAAGGCACTGGAGTCCACCCATGTGCAACTAACTGTAGGCAAGACTGCTGTACAGTCTGTAGCATGCTACAGACCACACTCTCACACACAGGAACCCCACCCAGCCGTCCTGAAGACACTGGACAGTATGAATTATTTATTTTATTTTATTTATTTATTTTTTTATTTTACATTTGTTGACCGGGCTAGTCTAGCTGGAGAAATTTCCATTTTCAGTAGTAGCCCGGGGAGAAAAGCTCCACAGAGTAAGATACATACAGAAAAACTATCATACAAAAAATATAATAATAATAATAATAATGGAGTTAGTAATAGGGTTTGCAAAAAACAAAAACTAGTAAACCCTTCAATGTAAAGTACTACTACAGGAGTTAATTACTATAACACACAATACAGTCAAAATCACATTTTACAATTTGAAGAAAAAAAAAAAAACTTATTAGATATAGTAAACAAAGGAATGTAGGTAAGGAAAGTAGAGTGAAAATAAAGTAGGGGAAAAGATAGGGATTAAATGTGGATAAAAAAAAAAAAAGCAAGTAATGCAGATAACAGGTAGAAAAGTAGTGGGGGGAGAAGAGAAAGACAAATAGTGAGAAGAGTAAAAAGGAGTAAGAGAGAATAGTTTTATTTAGTTAGTAATAGTGAAAAGCTAATCAGGTTTACTACAAGAACAAAGCCAGTGATTTTGGAAATGCAGTTTAATATTTTGTTTGAAAAGAGGCAATGATGTAATCTTTGTTATGTTAGTAGGTAACAAATTCCATTTTGTCCCTACAGCATTGGTAAATAGGGAGTCACCAGCATTATTTAGCAAAGCAACAACCACAGTATCCACCAAAAGACTTAATAAAAAACTTCAAATCTCTGACGTCTCGGCCAAAGCCTTCAAGGAGTATAATGCACAAAAGAACTGTGACAATATATGTACAAATACAAATACTAATTATCCACTTACATCTTAACAATCAATTAAGTAGTGCCTTCCAATTAAAATCTTCATTCAGTCCATATGGAGACATTGTTTTAAATTTCAAAATATACATAGCTTCTTTTTGTAATAAAAGTGTTTTAATATCCACATTATAATATGTGGATAAACAAACCTGTTCTAAAACAGTAGCTCTAAGACAATTACTCATACCCCCATGAAAATATGCAAAATGCAAAGCTATTGGGCTTTCTTCATTGCCATTATTTATATCCCTGATATGTTCTAAAAGCCTCACTTTGAATGCCCTTTTTGTCTCACCAATATAAAACTTTCTACATGGACATTGTAGGGAATAGATAACACCTACTGAGTTACAATGAAAAAAAATTTTTTGTACTAAATTTTATGTCATTAATGAAAGCAAAATATGGCACAATGAATTTACAAGCTTTACACTTTCCGCAGGAAAATGTGCCCACCTTCTCAGGTTCTTTATACAAGACAGGTGGAGGTAAATTAAATTTACTTTTAACCAAAAAATCTTTAATATTTTTACCCCTACGGTATGAAAATTTTAAATTAAACTTTAACCATTGTTGTACACTATGTAAAGAACACATATACTTCCAAAATTGAGTAACAATTTCAATGAATTTCATAGTGAAACAGCCAAAGGTAGTAACAAAATATATGGTCTCCTTTTTGTCCTGTATTCCACTATACAAATTAACTTAAATTAAGTCACCAGCATTATTATTTGATTTTATAGAACTTGTCAGGAGTTTACTGGAAGAGCGGAGAGAGTTGAGATTTTTATAGGGGATTACGAGTTGTGAGAGTATTGGGGTATTATTAGGTTGGTACAATATTTTATGGGCAATACAGAGTTGATGGATTATAAGATAGTTCTGAAACTCTGGCCAGCCTAGAACTTTTAAGCTAAGACAGTGATGAGTTTTATAGGGGTTACCGGTAGCAAAGCGGGCAATGTTATTATAGCAGGTTGCCAGTTTGTTAAGGCTGGTTTTTTTGAGGTTGGTGAAGATAGGTGAAGCATATAGAAGAGCAGAAATAAAATGTCCCACCAAATACCAAACAAGGTACCACAAATTACCACATAGGTGGTAGACCATTATGTATGGAAGGAGTAATCAGGGACCTAGGGACACAAGTGGACAGTAACCTGTTATGTGACACTCACATTGCTAATGTGGCTAGGAAGACTGTCTACATTTGACACCGTATCAGGAAAGGATTCACATCTACGTCAACAGAGGTCATTGTGCCCCTATACTGTTCTCTTATCACACCCATAATCTAGTACAATGCCTCATATGGGATGTACCTTACACCTGACACCTGCAGCAGTTAGAAAGACCTCAAAGGTACCTCACCAAAAGGATAAAGGGTCTCAAATATATGTCATATGCTGCCTGGCTGTAGACACCCCAGCTGAATGCAGTCACATACTGCCTACACAGAGGCATTGCATGCCTGTTGTAGAAGGCCATGCCCAACACAGGAGTAATGGACATGCTGCACCCCAGAAAACTCAAAGCCATCGGAGCTGTGAGAGTGAGAGATGTCAACCTCAACAAATAATGAAATAGGATGTGCTGGTGGGACAGATACATAATCCAGAGGCTCCCCACACCCTGGACCAGAATCCCACTCCATGTTAGGCAGAGCACCTCACCGACGCTCTTCAACAGGAATCTTGCCAAGTGGATGGATGATTGTAGAGTTACACTGGGGGTCTTCACTGTGTCATGTCCAGACAGAGGCACAGCAAAGCAAATCATAAATGGCCATAATATTCACATAGCAAGGGGTGGCAAAAGCCACACACACTCTGACTAGGCTAACAAATGCCCTAGGGTGGATAGCCTAGTATGAACCTATGAAGATACAAATTGTACAGGACACTAAGGATAATCCCAAGGCTTTCACAACTGATGGTAGGAACCGTGTTGGGAATTCACAGATATGCTCTGAATCACACAAATATCGCAAACACACACACATATTGCCAAAATACATCCTGACAGGTGCAGTGCAACCCCCCCCCCCCCCAGAATGCAGAATATCTATCCCAGCAGACTGCTGGCCCCCTAACATTACAGACGCTGAGGTAACAGCCAGCATCTACAAAGCAAAACACACAGCAGCAATGGTATGAGATGGTGTCCTGGGCTGAGTGCAACATGGACTCCAAGATGAATGGAATGCCAAATCACACTACTGCTCAATGTCAGCCTTACCACAGAATATGTACCCAAAGAGCAGTGTACAACAACAGTGGTCCTTCTCAACAAAGGTGTTGCCTGAATGGATACTGAAAACTACTACCCCAGAATGCTGAGAAGCTCGGTCTGCACAGCTATGGAAAGGATCAGCATGTACCACAGACATAAAGATATTGGGGACCTACTGACACCGGACCCTACCCAGTGTGGCTTTCTTAAGTACAGATCCTGCCCCTAAACATGTTTGACTCAATTGAAACAGTCATTAAGGTCATTGATGAGGGCAATATGGTCCACACAGCGTAGCTGGACCTTGCAAAGGCTTCTATACAATACCCTACGTGTTCATTATAGATAAGCTCACCAGCTTAAATATAAACCCCTATGTCAGTAGAGGGGTTGCAAACCTGACCAAGGACAGAACAGACATGGTCAGACATGCTGCAGCCATGTCAGACTACAAACCAGATATAACTGGCATCCCACAAGGCTTGGTCCTGGGATCTCCCTCGTCTGGTATATATGTCCCATAGGTACAGGCAAACATGGAAGGACTGTGTCTGAACATGTTTGCAGAGGACTACAAACTGCTCACCATATATGATCCACCAGCTGACACAAGCATCCCACAAAAGGGCCACATAGAAACAGACAACTGGTGCCATAGCCATGTCAGCAAGCTAATTGCAGAAAAGTGTATAGTCAACCCTAAGTGCCCACCAATTACCACATAGGTGTTAACCCATTACGTAGTTAACATGTAATGAGAGACCTGGGGACACAAGGTGATAGATATCCTGCATTGGACAACCATGTGCTGTAGTGTTTACAGAAACATACCACATACCCACCTAATCATGAAGGTTGTCAGATCTAGATAAGGGGAGGTCATTGTGGCTCTGCAGTCATCCTTCATCAGCGGTACAATTGACTAAAATAGCCCCTGTGGGATGCACCTCAGCAGACACCTCCATCAACAGTAAAGTCCCCAACAGTACCTCACCAGGAGTATCAAAGAGCGTGCACAGATACCATGTGTTGCCTGTGTTGCTGGTATCAATAAACATGCTGCACCTTGTACAATCTGAATGGCAGTGAGCTATGCACATGAGAGACCTGAACCCCAGCACCGACTTACATAGGACAAGCTGTACTGCATGATCAATAACACAGAAGCCACCCCCACCCATGAGTGAACCCCCAGTACAGGCTACCCATAGAGTCACTTATCAATTTTCCTCAATAGGAATCTTGATGAGTGGATGGGAGATGGTAGCTTTATCCTGGGTATCACTGTCATGTCACAGGTAGACAGAGACACAGTATACTAACCATGACATATGTCATGGCAAACTCCACTTACAATGTGTGTTGAAGGACAAACACACTCTCCAACTAGCATTAGACATGGACTATGGCACATCGCTAGTGTTTGCAAATGTACACTTATGTTGTGGAATACACTACCAATGTTGGACAAGCCTGGTTTAAGTAGTTGATATCTGAACAGAATGCAACATGGTCAGATGTACACAACTGGCCGCTAACCAGGCTGTTGTGCTCACTATCGAAATGTAAAGCAGTGATAGCATTAAAGCCCAGGATACTGTCCACCACAGTCAAAGTACTACCAGTACACTATACAGTACTACAGTGTTAGGTCAGTGTGAAAGGATGTTGACAACTGTATGCAAAGTATCCCATGCAAACACTGCAGGCACAGTATAATCCTGTTGTGTTCACACACAAAGCAGTTGTACAGTAACAACACAACATGACACACAACACACAACCATAAACGGGTGATATTTGTTGAAGTTCACACTCATCCACAAATGTGGTCGGCTGCAGAGTTCAACATATGGAATGCTCACACTGGGCATGCTCACACACTTTGATAAATGAGAGATATGTCAGACAATATGCCATGGGAAGGCTGAACTGGGCATGCTCACACACTTAGGCCAAATCTCAGTTTAGCAGTTGGACACACATATCTGGTATTTTTACGTGTTATTCCAGGAACCAACCACATTACAGCAGTCTGCCCAGTGCACACAGTTAAATGACTACAGAGACATACGTGATATAGTGGATCCCTCCCATATGCAAACATCTTCCACAGATGCACAAGTTGTTCATACAAACAGGGAATGCTATGGCAATAAATATGTGCAAACAGTCTATCAGCAACAAATAATGTGCATTTGACAATTAAACATATGGGTGTAGAGGTCAACACTAGGCTGTTTGCCCTAGGGAATGACAGCTTAGCCAGAGTGTGCTTGGCGTCTGCCTCCCACAGGATGCACATTCCCCTTTCTAAACACCGATGATGTCAGCACCCTATAAGTACAGCAGGAGAAAAGAAACCTCCCAGTAATGCGAATAGCGCGCTCTGCTAATGCGTCCGTCACAAGTGTCATAACATAGTTAGGAAGGGGTTTGAATCCTGCAAATGCTCAGTGTGTGTGTGTGTGTGTGTGTGTGTGTATGTGTGTGTGTGTGAGTGGGGTTGGTGTGTGTGTAAGTCTGTGTGAGGAAAATGTCCCTTTTGGCAACTAGGAGAACAGACTACAGGATGCACATTCCCCTTTCTAAACATTGATGATGTCAGCACTCTAAGTATAGCAGGAGAAGGGAAACCTCCCAGTAATGCGAATAGCACGCTCTGCTAACGCGTCCGTCTCAAGTGTCATAACATAGTTAGGTAGGGGTTTGAATCCTGCAAATGGCAAGTGTGTGTGTTTGGCTGAGGGGGATTCGTGTGTGTGCAATTTTGTGTAAGGAAAATGTCCCTTTTGGCAACTAGGAGAACAGACTACAGGATGCACATTCCCCTTTCTACACCACAAAAAGTTCAAAAACTGGTTGAAACAAAAAGAAAAATAAGACAAACCACACTGGCAACTGTAAATATAAATTAGCGCTTTCGTTTACTGGCAAATTGTAAACTTCTTCAGATAAAAACCTCTGCTAATGCGTCCGTCTCAACTGTCATAACATAGTTAGGTAGGGGTTTGAATCCTGCAAATGGCAAGTGTGTGTTTGGCTGAGGGGGGTTAGTGTGTGTGAGGGAAATGCCCCTTTTGGCAACTATGAGAACAGACTACAGGATGCACATTTCCCTTTCTAAACACTGATGATGTCAGCACCCTATAAGTACAGCAAGAGAAGGGAAAGCTCCCAGTAATGTGAATAGCACACTCTGCTAATGCGTCCGTCTCGAGTGTCGTCAGATAGGGGATAGAATCCTGCAAATGGCAAGTGTGTGTTTTTGGCTGAGGGGGGTTAGTGTGTGTGAGGAAAATGTCCCTTTTGGCAACTAGGAGAACAGACTACAGGATGCACATTTCCCTTTCTAAACACTGTTCAGCTGAAGGCCATGGCTCTGGCACAAGTTGTCTGTTTCTATGATGCCCCTTTGGAAGATGCTTGTGTCGGCTGGAGAGTCGATTATGGTGGCCAGTTCGCAGTCATCTGCATATCTGGTAAGCCACAGTCCGTCCGTGTTGGCTTGTACCTCCAATAAATATATACCAAACAAGAGAGGTCCCAGGACTGAGCCTTGTGGGACACAACTCATAACTGGTTTGGAGTCTGGCATGGCTCCAGCAATTCTAACCATGTGGGTTCTGTCCTTGAGCCACTATGCAATCCATCTAGTGACATAGGGGCTTGTATTTAAGCTGGTGAGCTTCTCTAGAATGCCCAAGTGGGGTATTGTTGTGAAGGCTTTTGCGAGGTCCAGGTAGGCTGTGTGAACCACCTTCCCCTCGTCAATGACCTTGGTGACTGTTTCAAAGAAATCAACCAGGTTAAACCTGGTAGTGCTGGTGTGCTCTCAGTAGCCCTGAACCAGGCATCTGTTACTGCACAGATATCGATGTTCTCCATGCCAAGGAGAGTTTCGGGTGCATGCATCTGGAGGTTTAGACTTCTGGCGTTGGGTAGCATTACTCTTAGTTTCTTATCCCTTGTGATACCTATGAAGGTGGGTTTGTCATTTGAGCCTTGCCTAACATAGGCACTATGGGGGTAGCAAGAGCCTTTGCCAATATCTGAAAGCCCAGGGGTGACAGGTGCAGGCCATCCCTAGCGAAGCAGGTAGTTCAACAGAAGATGAATATGTGAAGGTGTAGTGCCTGTGATTAGTTGATTAGTTAGCAGTAGCATATATGACTGCTCACGTGGACACATGCCAGGTATGTCATATGCACTGTGTCACAGGCAATGTACATGTGAACAGGACAAACAGTGACATCCTGACAAGTGGGACATGGACATACATATAGTAAGCTATGCAGATGGTGCTAGGAGTCCACAGAAGCTCTATAACTATGCATTGCAGGTGTGATCAGTATTCCAGGGTAATTGCAAGCAAACATGCATGCAAACAAAGCTACAGTAAACGGGGCTGCATGTAGTCCATTGTACAACAAACAAGCTGTACCACATCCAGTAGGTAACACTGCAAATATGCAGGCACTATGCACATGTACATGGAAATACACGGGTCAGATGGCTAGGGTCCAGTCTCAGCGCACACAAGTGTACAGACCATGTACAGTCAGGATGTACAATAACTGGATGGAAACCCATGTGCTCATACCTGCAGTAATACACATGTCAAATAACAGACACTGAGCCTTCACTCAGTGGTTCCATATAGTAGGATGTATGCTAGCTGGCCTGCCACCACAGTATCCCTGACATATATGGGGACTCTCCCTCCTGTGACAGTTAGTTTTGTGTGTTGGGGCTGTCTAGCATGGTATGAGATGTGAGCATGCAGTGCTAG
>NC_056733.1:1167577794-1167595651 GCF_019279795.1 Protopterus annectens | reverse complement strand
AAAATAAAATTTAAATTTAATAATAAAATGTTTTAAAACTTTTTTTTTTTTTGAAAAGGCCAAAAAAAAATTTTTTTTCAAAAGGAAAAACTTTGGGAAAAAAAAAGGGGATTTTTTAAAAAAAAAAAACGAAGGGCCTTGGGCGCAGTCTAAGAGTAGTGTAAGACTCCATGCAGCCTTCGCGATCCAGGAACAGCCCAAAGTCCGGTAAGAGAAAAGCTAAAACGCTCTTAAAAGAGTGGTGGAAAAGCTAATCACCTCACTTGCAGCCAAATAGCATGCAAATGAGGATGATTAGCGATCCAGGAACCCCAGAACAGCCGTGTAAGAGCTTTTTAGCTGCAGAAATGTACTCAGTTGACAACTGAGTGCGTTTCTAAAACTGCAATGGAGCCATGTCAGCTCCAAATAAAGGGTGCGTATGTGTCAAGCAGCATGCCAATGGCCAAATATGTGGCCATTGGCAAAGTAACCTGATGCAAATATATTAAAAATATAATTTCTTTTTTGGTGATTGCCGATGTTTAAACCCAGCAGCCCACAAATGGGCTGCGCTGTATAAACATAAACGGAGGTTATAAACCCACAAATGTGGGTTTTATGCAATACATGGAATGTCAATGCAGGGACCAGCAGACCAAAACCAACATGGCCACCGTGTAGTGGTTGCTAAGGGGGGAAGCTGAGTCTAAGACATGTAACTAAGCATTAGTAGGCAATCTGATGCAAATGAGTGTTAGGATACTGAATTCCACTGTCACATAGCAAATGAGCACATTCTGAGTAGTGTAAGAGTTACATAAGGGGGAGGAACAGAGTAGGAGATAGGTGACATCACAGGGGGGAATGGCAGAAAGAAATGCAGTTCATTGGAGGTCAGAGTTACATGACAGATGTCAGACAGATATCATGGAAAGAGGTGTGCCACTAGATAAGCATGAGAAAGTCAAGAAATGGAAGGTGTACACTGTTGCCTACACCAAAGTTTCTTGCTGGGCGTGCATGCCCGGGTGGGCGCGCCATGAACTGCGAGTAGGACAGTGTGCGCGTGGGTAAGGCAGACTGAGCATGTGGGAGCATGTTGGGAGATGTTTAACACTGTTTGTGGGTGTGCACGTTTTAACCAAATAAGCAGATTCTGAACCGTAAGCATGGGGGTACCACTGTGAGCGTGTTTCTGCTGGTTTACTGGCTCCCCTGAGGAAACAGAGAGTAAAAAGGAAGAAAGATTTAGTAGGAAGCTAGCAGGGAATACTGCTGGAGCTAGCAGGTGAAAACAATTAGAAGCAGGCAATTACACAGGCAGAATAGTAGCCCAGCCCAGCACTTAAAACTCTGCAAACAGCAGTGCAGGATGTTTCTCTCAAGAGACACTGCAAGACAGGAGTAAGCTATTAGAAGTGAAAACTGAAAAAGCTGAACTCAGAGCAGAAATGTTAGTGGCTGCCATAGCTGTCATAATGAGACATAGGCGACTTGCTGAGGGTGGTGACAATGCAGATGGTGCCAGACAACCCACAGTGAGGAGACGGAGAAGAGTGTACAGGCCCAGGGTCACCTACCATGGGTTACATGAGCTGGAGATAGTAGAGGCTATAGAGTGGACAGAGACCTCCTGCAGCAAATAGTCGAGCTGTGCAGGCCATGCCTCACACACAGAACCAACAGAGGGGAACCCATCCCAGTGGAAACCAAGGTATGTGTTGGCCTAAGAATACTAGCAACAGGTACCTTCCAGAGACCAACTGGTGATATGATGGGGATATCACAGGCATCAGCCTCCAGGGTACTGCACCAGTTCCTGGATGCCATGTCAGCACATGTCGGTGATCATGTATATTTCCCCATTTCCCGTCTCTTCCAGCAAATAGCGGAATACCCTGAGGTAGTGGGTGCAATAGACTGCACGCATATACGCATCAAAGCACCAGCCGGTGAGCGGGTAGGGCATACATCAACCCCAAGGGCTTCCCTCCATCAACTGCCGGTGTACCCAGGGCATAATAATAATTTGTGTGCTATTTCTGGAATTAAAGGTTTACATCTGTGGCATTTATGTACCAGACCTTGTTGCCAATGGGACATCCGCCACTGTGGACCACCTAGTGGGGATGCAGGTTACATGCTGATGGAGCCGTGGCTGATGGCACTGCATCCCAGAAATGCACACACCTGAACAGGAATGCTAATGAGGCACCAGCACAAACGTGTGTAATAGAGCATGTGGGCTGCTCCAGAATCCCGCGGGTTCGGTGCAATGCGGACACATCTGGTGGAGCCTTGCAGTACACACCAGCTTCCTGTACCCAAATTGTCCAGAGCCTTGTTTCTTGCCACCATCAATATGATCTTCTACTTGGCTGGCTACAGCAGGACCAGCACTAGGGCTGGGCCAAGCAGCCCCACCATTATGAGCCATCCCAGGGCAGAGCGTGACTCAGGAGGAATAGCCTGAGCCTGCCCAGTAGGCAGAAGGAGGTGCCCGGTATGCTTCGGCGGCAGCAAAGAGCCCAACACATAACTATACACTGGCTCAGTGAGGACCCCCAGAGATGATGCCCTCTGGCTCCTCCTTAGTAACTTGGGGATTACTGGCTGACACGGCTTCACTCTCCGACTTATAGCAGGGGCCTTGTATCAGCATCGACAGAGAGCAGCCCTACTGCTACAGGGCATAGTGCTATGTGTTAAATAATGTAACACCATGTACTATATGCACACCTGAGGACCCTGACTAACATCCTACCTCCGCCTAAAGCATCATGCACTGGCCAATATGACAATGAGATGATCAGAATTACAATATAATTGGCTGAGAAATGCTCGCAGTTAGTCAAAGGGGATCAATGTTGTTGCCCGGTCGCCAGGGATGACATGCTGAGGCATGGGCATGGAGTCACTCCACCTGGGACTGGCGTGCACTCCCTGTCAGTGCAGGCCGGTATGGATACTGGCAAAGGCTGTTGTTACCCACAGTGTGCCCTGAATAGGTAAGGCTCAAAACACAAACCTATCCCCATAGGTATCAGAAGGGATAAGAATAAGATAAGGGATAAGTCGAAACAGCAAGATGCATGCAGTCTAAACTCACCCAGTATGGAGAATGTTGATATCTGTGCTGTAACAGAAAACTGAGTCAAGGCTCACAACAGCACCCTAACACTACCAGGTTACACCTCATACTGTGCTGTACAGCCTCAAAACATGGAACAAGCTACAAAAGGAGGGTGACTAGCAAGAATTGTCAAGGATAACCACACCCCATGTTGGTACCACAACAAGAAGCAGCATGGACTAGCCATGGTCAAGTAACAGTGGCTAAAACTGCCCCCAGTTTATAGCCTGCTACAGGCCCTACTGTCCCAGCACACCAGGAACTGCACCTGGCCTGTATGTGGAATACATGAATATATCAAGTCCTCAAACCATTATATTGGGTTGACTACAAATACTGAACATAGACTGGGGAGCATTATGTGTAACAGTGTGGGACAAAGTTCATAGAATCCATAAACCAAAGGCCCAGGAACAAGTACCACTCCCACAGAGGGGTAAGCATACTGGATGTGATCAGCTTAACATGGTGGGATGGCAGATGTAAGAAGTGTGTTGCTCACTGGTGGAAAACCAGACCGTAAATGTCACACTTTGGATATACAAATCTGACCGATCCCTGTGAAAAACCACAGTGAAGCTTATGTGTTAGCTTGCACTCTCCAAACTGATGTGGAATCCATTAAGGTCCTGTGCAGGTGCAAAATATGGGCCACACCTCAGAACCTGTAATAATAGCCATTCATGAGCACTGCCAGGAATGCTTGGATTATGCAATCCTAAATTAAAACAAGACACAATGCCATACATGGAGGAATCTGGCATGGTGGACACCAGCCATGACCAAACCATGCAAGAGAATGAGGAAGCTACTACATGATAGAGCAAACATAAACAATGAAGTAATCACTGATCAGTAGTATGGCAATAAAATATGTCCACACATACAATCCACTAAGGCCAGCCACAACAAGTTGAATCTGTGAATCCTGAGGCAATGTTACACTTGCCCCAAGTACACAGATAACCCCAACTCCACCCAAGAAATACAAATATATGTGAGAGATGCAACCATCTATCCAAACTGGAGGCTGAGCTCCCTCAACTCAGTACTCCCAAAACTAGTCAGGAGGAGAAGGTAACCACACACACCACAAACACAGTCCCACATAGACCTATCACAACTGCAAACCAAACACATAAACACAGAAAAACATTCCCGGAGGCACAAATTACAAACACAGCACACCAACAGAGGCCTCTAAAGCAGACACCCAATCAAACAACCTCCAAACATAGCACATGCAACACATAGTACACAAAGCTGGTGTGCCAAACAGTCACAGGCCAGAAGGAGAAACAACATGCCTGATACAGTTGTAATAGGTGACTCCATAGTCAGACACACTGCTGTCCCACACCAGACTGAACAAGGGAAAGTGTACAGTAAGCTGCCTGTAGGCTGCTACAGTACGCCACATAAAAATATGCAGGTCACCCCAAAGCAAGTAGAAATATGATGCAGTCATAGTCCATGCTGGTGTGAATGACCTGAGATGTACCTCCCTAGACTACATGAAAAGAGACATAGATGAGCTCTCTGATTATGTAGTCCAGGCCAATGACACTCACCGTTTGCAGCATCCTACCCTTACCAAGAATAATGCCACAGTACAAACACGGAATGATCAGTCATAGCAAGTGGCACACTTACTGGTGTCATTCCAAGGGGATCCAATGTCTGTCTGCTTGGGATGTCATGCTTGACAAGCCATGCAGCTGTTCTCAGGATGGCTTGCACCTGTTACCCCTGGGCATCTGGATATTGGATAAGGCCTTTGCCACCTCCATAGAGCCTTTTGTAGGCAAGGCTGAAAAGACTAACCCACCACCCTAAAAAACATAAGTGGAAAGAAACATAAGGGTAATGCTGACCAATGCCAGATGTGTAAACCCCAATATGCATGCTCCCAAGGCCATCCCCAGTATGGAGAACATCGATGTCTGTGCAGTGACAGAAACCTGCTGCAAGCCTCCTGACAGCACACCAGCACTACCAGGTTATACCACATATCATGTGTCATGGCCCCAAAACCTGGAACAAAACATAAAAGGAGGGTGAGTATCCATATTCAGCACAGACACCCATACGTCCAGGTAACTGACAATGCACAAGGCATTGGAGTCCACCCATGTGCAACTAACTGTAGGCAAGACTGCTGTACAGTCTGTAGCATGCTACAGACCACACTCTCACACACAGGAACCCCACCCAGCCATCCTGAAGACACTGGACAGTATGAATGTCCCACCAAATACCAAACAAGGTACCACAAATTACCACATAGGTGGTAAACCATTATGTATGGAAGGAGTAATCAGGGACCTAGGGACACAAGTGGACAGTAACCTGTTATGTGACACTCACATTGCCAATGTGGCTAGGAAGACTGTCTACATTTGACACCGTATCAGGAAAGGATTCACATTCGTCAACAGAGGTCATTGTGCCCCATACTGTTCTCTTATCACACCCATAATCTAGTACAATGCCTCATATGGGATGTACCTTACCTGACACCTGCAGCAGTTAGAAAGACCTCAAAGGTACCTCACCAAGAGGATAAAGGGTCTCAAAAATGTCATATGCTGCCTGGCTGTAGACACCCCAGCTGAATGCAGTCACATACTGCCTACACAGAGGCATTGCATGCCTGTTGTAGAAGGCCATGCCCAACACAGGAGTAATGGACATGCTCCACCCCAGAAAACTCAAAGCCATCGGCTGTGAGAGTGAAAATGTCAACCTCAACAAATAATGGAATAGGATGTGCTAGGTGGGACAGATACATAATCCAGAGGCCCCCCACACCCTGGACCAGAATCCCACTCCATGTTAGGCAGAGCCCCTCACTGACACTCTTCAACAGGAATCTTGCCAAGTGGATGGATGATTGTAGAGTTACACGGGGGGTCTTCACTGTGTCATGTCCAGACAGAGGCACAGCAAAGCAAATCATAAATGGCCATAATAATCACATAGCAAGGGGTGGCAAAACCCACACACACTCTGGCTAGGCTAACAAATGCCCTAGGGTGGATAGCCTAGTATGAACCTATGAACCTAAGAAGATACAAATTGTACAGGACACTAAGGATAATCCCAAGGCTTTCACAACTGATGGTAGGAACCTGTTGGGAATTCACAGATATGCTCTGAATCACACAAATATCAAAAACACAAAAATATTGCCAACATACATCCTGACAGGTGCACAACCCCCAGAATGCAGAATATCTATCCCAGCAGACTGCGGGGATATTGCAGATGCTGAGGTAACAGCCAGCATCTACAAAGCAAAACACACAGCAGCAATGGTATGAGATGGTGTCCTGGGCTGAGTGCAACATGGACTCCAAGATGAATGGAATGCCAAATCACACTACTGCTCAATGTCAGCCTTACCACAGAATATGTACCCAAAGAGCAGTGTACAACAACAGTGGTCCTTCTCAACAAAGGTGTTGCCTGAATGGATACTGAAAACTACTACCCCAGAATCCTGAGATCTGCACAGCTATGGAAAGGATCAGCATGTACCACAGACATAAAGATATTGGGGACCTACTGACACCGGACCCTACCCAGTGTGGCTTTCTTAAGTGCAGATCCTGCCCCTAAACATGTTTGACTCATTGAAACAGTCATTAAGGTCATTGATGAGGGCAATGTGGTCCACACAGCGCTGGACCTTGCAAAGGCTTCTATACAATACCCCAGGTGTGCATTATAGATAAGCTCACCAGCTTAAATATAAACCCCTATGTCAGTAGGGGGGTTGCAAACCAGACCAAGGACAGAACAGACATGGTCAGACATGCTGCAGCCATGTCAGACTACAAACCAGATATAACTGGCATCCCACAAGGCTTGGTCCTGGGATCCCCTCGTCTGGTATATATATGTCCCATAGGTACAGGCCAACATGGAAGGACTGTGTCTGAACATGTTTCAGAGGACTACAAACTGCTCACCATTTTGATCCACCAGCTGACACAAGCATCCCACAAAAGGGCCACATAGAAACAGACAACTGGTGCCATAGCCATGTCAGCAAGCTAATTGCAGAAAAGTGTATAGTCAACCCCGGTGGATATACAGTAAGTGCCCACCAATTACCACATAGGTGTTAACCCATTATGTAGTTAACATGTAATGAGAGACCTGGGGACACAAGGTGATAGATATCCTGCATTGGACAAACATGTGCTGTAGTGTTTACAGAAACATACCATATACCCACCTAATCATGAAGGTTGTCAGATCTAGATAAGGGGAGGTCATTGTGGCTCTGCAGTCATCCTTCATCAGCGTACAAGTGACCACAATACCCCCTGTGGGATGTACCTCAGCAGACACCTCCATCAACGGTAAAGTCCCCAACAGTACCTCACCAGGAGTATCAAAGAGCTTGCACAGATGCCATGTGTTGCCTGTGTTGCTGGTATCAATAAACATGCTGCACCTTGTACAATCTGAATGGCAGTGAGCTATGCACATGAGAGACCTGAACCCTAGCACTGACTTACATAGGACAAGCTGTACTGCATGATCCATAACACAGAAGCCACCCCCACCCATGAGTGAACTCCCAGTACAGGCAACCCATAGAGTCACTTATCAATTTTCCTAAAGAGGAATCCTGATGAGTGGATGGGAGATGGTAGATTTATCCTGGGTATCACTGTCATGTCACAGGTACTAACCATGACATATGTCATGGCAAACTCCACTTACAATGTGTGTTGAAGGACAAACACACTCTCCAACTAGCATTAGACATGGACTAGGGCACATCGCTAGTGTTTGCAAATGTACACCTATGTTGTGGAATCCCTACCAATGTTGGACAAGCCGGGTTTTAAAGTAGTTCATATCTGAACAGAATGCAACATGGTCAGATGTACACAACTGGCCCCTAACCAGGCTGTTGTGCTCACTATTGAAATGTAAAGCAGTGATAGCACTAAAGCCCAGGATACTGTCCACCACAGTCAAAGTACTACCAGTACACTATACAGTACTACAGTGTTAGGTCAGTGTGAAAGGATGTTGACAACTGTATGCAAAGTATCCCATGCAAACACTGCAGGCACAGTATAATCCTGTTGTGTTCACACACAAAGCAGTTGTACAGTAACTACACAACATGACACACAACACACAACCATAAACGGGTGATATTTGTTGAAGTTCACACTCATCCACAAATGTGGTGGGCTGCAGAGTTCAACATATGGAATGCTCACACTGGGCATGCTCACACACTTTGATAAATGAGACATATGTCAGACAACATGCCATGGGAAGGCTGAACTGGGCATGCTCACACACTTAGGCCAAATCTCAGTTTAGCAGTTGGCCACACATAGCTGGTTTTTTTTGTGTTATTCCAGGAACCAACCACATTACAGCAGTCTGCCCAGTGCACACAGTTAAATGACTACAGAGACATATGTGATATAGTGGATCCCTCCCATATGCAAACATCTTCCACAGATGCACAAGTTGTTCATACAAACAGGGAATGCTATGGCAATAAAGATGTGCAAACAGTCTATCAGCAACAAATAATGTGCATTTGACAATTAAACATATGGGTGTAGAGGTCAACACTAGGCTGTTTGCCCTAGTGAATGACAGCTTTGCCAGAGTGTGTTTGGGATCTGCCTCCCCCAGGATGCACATTCCCCCTTTTTAAACACGGGTGTCAGCACCCTATAAGTACAGCAGGAGAAAAGAAACCTCCAGTAATGTGAATAGCGTGCTGCTTGCCCTCACAAAAATCATAATATAGTTAGGTAGGGGGTTTTAATCCTGCAAATGCTCAGGTGTGAGTGGGGTGGGGTTTTAAGTCTGTGGGAGAAAAAAGTCCCTTTGGCAACTGGGGAAAAAACACTACAGGATGCACATTCCCTTTCTAAACACAGATGATGTTAGCACCCTATAAGTACAGCAGGAGAAAAAAAACCTCCAGTAATATAAATAGCCTCTGCTAATGCATCTGTCCCAAATGTCATACATAGGTAGGGGTTTGAATCTTGCAAATGCTCAGTGTGTGTGTTGGGGTTGTGTGTGTCAGTCTGTGGGAGAAATGTCCCGGGAACTGGGAAAAAACTACAGGAGCACATTCCCTTTCTAAACACATGATGTCAGCACTCTATAAGTATAGCAGGAGAAGGAAACTCCCAGTAATGCGGCACTGCACTAATCGTTTGTTTGGTTTTTTAGGTAGGGTTTGAATCCCAAAAGGCAAGGGGTGTGTGTTTCTGAGGGGGTTAGTGTGTGTGTGGGGAATGTCCCTTTTTGGGAACTAGGAGAACAGACTACAGGATGCACATTCCCTTTCTAAACACCGATGATGTCAGCACCCTATAAGTACAGCAAGAGAAAAACCTCCCAGTAATGTGATAGCACACTCTGTTAATGTGTCCGTCTCAAGTGTCATAAATAGTCAAAAGGGGGTTTTAATCCTGCAAGTGTGTGTTTTTGGGTGAGGGGGGGTTTGTGTGTGGGAAAAAGTCCCCTTTTGGCCCAGGTGAACAGACTACAGGATGCACATTTCCCTTTCTAAACACTGATGATGTCAGCACCCTATAAGTACAGCAAGAAAAACCTCCCCGTTAATAGCCCCCTGCTAATGTGTCCTTTTCAAATGTCATAACATAGTTGGGGGGAATCCTGCAAATGGCAAGGGGTGTTTTGGCTGAGGGGTTAGTGTGTGTGAGGAAAATGTCCCTTTTTGGGAACTAGGTGAACAGACTACAGGATGCACATTCCCTTTCTAAACACTGATGATGTCAGCACCTATAAGTACAGCAAAAAGAAACCCCCCAGTAATGCGGGGCCCCTGCTAATGTGTCCGTCTCAGTGTCATAACATAGTTTGGAGGGTTTGAATCCTGCAAATGCAAGTGTGTGTTTTTGGCTGAGGGGGGTTTGTGTGTGTGAGGAAATGTCCCTTTGGCAACTAGGGAACAGACTACAGGATGCACATTCCCCTTTTTAAACACCGATGATGTCAGCACCCTATAAGTAAAGGGGAAAAACCTCCCAGTAATGGAAAAACTCTGCTAATGTGTCCCTTTTGTGTCAAAAATATAGGTAGGGGGTTTTAATCCTGCAAATGCAAGTGTGTGTTTTTGGGTGAGGGGTTAGTGTGTGTGGGGAAAAGTCCCTTTGGCAACTAGGGAACAGACTACAGGATGCACATTCCCTTTCTAAACACTGATGATGTCAGCACCCTATAAGTACAGCAAAAGAAAAAACCCCCCATAATGAATAGCACCCTTTTAAATTTTGTCTCAAATGTCATAACATAGTCAGATAGGGGTTTGAATCCTGCAATGTGTGTTTTGGCTGGGGGGTTGTGTGTGTGAGGGAAAAAGTCCCTTTGGCAACTAGGTGAACAGACTACAGGATGCACATTTCCTTTCTAAACACTGATGATGTCCCCCTATAAGTAAGCAGAGAAGGAAAACCCCCCAATAATGTGAATAGCCACTCTTGTCGTCTCAAGTATCATAACCATTAGGGAGGGGTTTGAATCCGCAAATGCAAAGTGTTTTGGCTGGGGGGTTGTGTGGGGAAAAGTCCCCTTTTGGGAATGGGGAACAGACTACAGGATGCCCCTTTTCCCGTGATGTCAGCACCCTATAAGTAAACAGAGAAGAAATTCCCAATAATGCAATCCCCCTCCTTGGTCTGTCCATCATAACCTATAGTAGGGTTTGAATCCTGCAAATGGGTTGTTTTTGGGGAGGGGGTTTTGGGGGTGAGGAAAAAGTCCCCGGGAAGTAGGGAACAGACTACAGGATGCACATTCCCCTTTTTAAACACCAAAGATGTCAGCACCTATAAGTGGAGAAGAAAATCCCAATAAAGAAAAAACCCCCTGCTAATGTTTTTGTTCATAAAGTAGGTAGGGTTTGAATCCTGCAAATGGCAATGGTGTGTTTGGCTGGGGGGAGTGTGTGAGAATGTCCCTTTGGGAAATAGGGAACAGACTACAGGATGCACATTTCCTTTCTAAAAATGTTGTGAAGGAGGCTCTGGGAAAGTTGCTTTTCTATGCCCCTTTGGAAGATGTGGGGGGTGTTATGGTGGCCAGTTACAGTCTTGCATTTGGGCAGCAAGGGGTTGGGCCTCCTCAAAATTAAACAAAGGTCCCAGGCTGAGGCCTTGGAAACCCGGTTTTTGGGGTCTGGTGGCCCAATTCTAACCATGTGGGTTCTGTCCCCATTAATCCATCAGTGACTGGGGCAATTTCTGGTGAGCTTCTCTAGAATCCCAAGTGGGGTATTGTTGTGAAGGCTTTTGGGGGCCAGGTAGGCTTTTGAACCACCTTCCCTGTCAATGGCCTTTGAAAAACAACCAGGTTAAACCTGGTAGTGCTGGGTGCTCTCAGTAGCCCAACCAGGCATCTGTTACTGCACAGAAAATGTTCTCAATGGGAAAATTTTGGGGCATGCATCTGGAGGTTTTGACTTCTTGCGTTGGGGAGCATTACTCTTAGTTTCTTATCCTTATGATACCTATGAAGGTGGGTTTGTCATTTGAGCCTTGCCTAACATAGGCACTATGGGGGTAGCAAGAGCCTTTGCCAATATCTGAAAGCCCAGGGGTGACAGGTGCAGGCCATCCCTAGCAAAGCAGGTAGTTCAACAGAAGATTAATATGTGAAGGTGTAGTGCTGTGATTAGTTAGCAGTAGCATATATGACTGCTCACATGGACACATGCCAGGTAAGTCATATGCACTGTGTCACAGGCAATGTACATGTGAACAGGACAAACAGTGACATCCTGTCAAGTGGGACATGGACATACATATAGTAAGCTATGCAGATGGCACTAGGAGTCCACAGAAGCTCTATAACTATGCATTGCAGGTGTGATCAGTATTCCAGGGTAATTGCAAGCAAACATGCATGCAAACAAAGCTATAGCAAACAGGGCTGCATGTAGTTCATTGTACAACAAACAAGCTGTATCACTTCCAGTAGGTAACACTGCAAATATGCAGGCACTATGCACATGTACATGGAAATACACAGGTCAGATGGCTAGGGTCCAGTCTCAGTGCACACAAGTGTACAGACCATGTACTGTCAGGATGTACAATAACTGGATGGAAACCCATGTGCTCATACCTGCAGTAATACACATGTCAAATAACAGACACTGAGCCTTCACTCAGTGGTTCCATACTTAGTAGGATGTGTGCTACCTGGCCTGCCACCACAGTATCCCTGACATATATGGGGACTCTCCCTCCTGTGACAGTTAGTTTTGTGTGTTGGGGCTGTCTAGCATGGTATGAGATGTGAGCATGCAGTGCTAGGGTGCTCCTGTGTGTCCTGTACCTGTCGTGTAGTACTGCACACATATCAACATCCTCAAACATCTGCATTGCAGAGTCCAGTGTGGGCAACATGCCACTTGCAATTTACATGTCCATCATTGTGTATTACTACATTCATTACCTTATCCCCTGTGCTACCTATGTATGTAGCCTTCTGTTGACATCATTACCACCAGTATGCCAACATGTGCAGATGACACACTATGGTAATTACCATGGGTGTAGACAACAGTACATGACAATCACACACTTACTGCATCAGGCATGCTGTGATATACCCACAATTAGTTCAGCACACAGTACTGTTAACAACATGATACTATTACTACACATCTATGTGGTCATCCTGTGCATCAGCAACATGTTAACCTGTACCTGCACAGTTGTTACAGATTGCAGGAGGTGGCACAGTTTCATCATATGCACAGGGTGTGAACTTGGTATGCTTGAGTCAGCCACCGATACCACCGATTGACATGTATGTGTGTTGGTGAGGGACAGCAGTAGAAGGTGGGGCAATGTTGATGCAGTGTGTGCGGTAGCCCTAGGTGTTGTCAAATTGCATGTGTGTATGGATGCACACAGTTCCACCTCATGGCTGCCATATACTGGTGTTTGTGGACAGCCACAGACTGTACCTGCCAGGTCATACAGATCAGTGTCTCTGGCCACGGACATGGTACCTGTGCCTTGCAGGGGTGCTACGGACCGTATCCAGTACCAACCCAGACTGGGTACTGTCATCAGAAGCAGGTGTTCGTTGACTGGACACAGATCCCTGTCGGGCCTGGCCAGAGCCATGTGCACGTGGTCTCCTGGGGTGGTCTGATGACAGCACAGACCCAGCATTGCTGGGCTGCTGCTGGCACTACGGGCGCAGCGGCCCTGTTGTCATCTGCGACTGCCAGCTGCTGCTGTTGCTGGCATACGCCATTGCGCCTCAACGCCCACCATCGCCCTGGCTCATGGACATGTAGTTGTGGAACCAGTCTAATATGTCCCCACAACGTCTGTCTATGACATCGGTGAAATCACGGATGGCAGCCGCAATGTCGCATACTGTCAGTCATGGCTGTGCGACATGCTGTCAGCTCCCTCAGACCTGTCTGGTGTACCGTTCCATATGTGACTGTGCCTGCATGACAGCCCGAAACATAGCTGAGGTTGTAAGACCTCTGTGGGCACGTCTGCAGGGCAGTATGCCCACGGATGCTCCATGAACCCTGGACATCTGTCTGTGTGGTACCATCTCTGGGCCATGCCCATGGCTGCTGTGACATGTGCCACAGATACCACTTACCCTGGTCAATGCCCACTGTATGCTGTCCATCACCTAGGGACATTGGCTGACAAAGGTGTATTGGCAGGATAACTGTGTGCATTGATGGGCGACAGCTGTGTACTGTCAATGGGCTGACCAATGGCGGACACTGGCATACCTTCCTGTGCCATTACACAGATGTCATCATTATCAGTACCCAGGCACCTGATTCAGGTTCCTGCTACATGACACCAGAGCAGCACCAATGGGGACACGGAAACACAGTTTAAAATGTCACACATTACCAGTGATGCACATGCACCAGCACACAGACGGTGCACATATACATGCACAGGTGCACAATGCTACACAACAGGTGCACACATGCACAGGTGCACATGCACAGGTGCACACATGCACATGCACATGCACACATGCACACATGCACATGCACAGCGTGCACATGCACACATACACACATGCACACATGCACAGGTGCACACATGTACACATGCAGGTGCACATGTACAGTGCACACATGCACCATGCACGCTGCACACATGCAGTGCACCATGCACACATGCACACATGCACAGGTGCACATGCGTGCACATGTCACATGCACATGCAGTGCACACATGCACACATGCACAGGTGCACACATGCTGCACACATGCACACATGCACACATGCACACAGTTTCCCCAATTGTACAGTACTCAGCATCGTGATATCAACACACACACAGACACACCTACATGCATACAGAGCACTACTAAGTGAGCCAAATAGTACTATTACTATCAAAACTATTACAGGAATTGTTAATACACACTCACCAGCATGGATAGGCTGCATTGCTGTTATACCAGAGGGACCTGCAGACGTGAAGAAACTAATGTCAGTGGGCACAACTGTGTCATTGTTACTGAGTATGATACAGGTCAGTAGTACAACAGTCGCCTTTCACAGGTCAGCTGCTAATATTGAGGAAATCACACTTGCACATTAAATGCTATGGTGACAGCTACAAACCAAGGACACACCTCACACATGCATTAACTACCAGTGTACACAACAGTCAACTATACATATGGCATATTACCTGCACGTTCAGTGTCTTGCTGCTGTGTGGCTCCAGCCTCCATCATAATGCATGTCTGCGGCTGTTGTTTTGCGGGGGACTAGCCACTACACTCATGAGTAGTCCCTCCAGTCTGGTGAGTGGGATTTTCCCCCACCTGTGGCGACATGTTGCCTGTGGATATCTGGGGCGCGGACATGTCTGATTAAATCACTGCAGTGAGGGGTTACCTGCTCATATGCCCTTTTTGGCCTATGTCATTTAACGGACAAGGTCTTGCCACAGTGCAGCCCTCTCCTGCTGATTCTGGCTGGTGCGGAAAAGAGTATTATAATCCGAAAGGCTCTGGTGTATCTCCTCATCCTCAGCTGTGGAGAAATATTCATGCCATGTACCTGAGAAAGAAAAAAACCCATATCAGCAATATATGTCAGCAGAATTTGGAAAATACACACATGCTACTCAACTGTTATGATAAAAATATCTCACATATATAAAATCTGTCTGTCTATTGGTGGATACACATGAAAATGGCCAGGTTTCAGTGCTCAGCCAGCAACTGTGCAACAGTACCTGGCACCTCCATACGACATACCAAACCCCAGCAGTCAGAACACTGATTCAGGTAAAGGCACCTCCTCACTCTGGGGGGTTTTTATCTAGGTACTGTATGGACATCATCAACTACTGTGAGCTGACCACACACTGTTTCCCTGGGTATACATATCCCACCTCCACCACCAGCACAAACGACTATAGTGAATAACATTACAGATGCAAACTTTACACTTTGTAACAGTGACATGGTATCCTTTCAGCCCACTGGAGTGGCAGGCCCCCCAATGCTGACCCTACACAATTTTTCTACAGACATCTCTGAGGCATGGATACAATCCCAAAATGACCAAGACACTCTCCACAAAGGGACAGCATCCTGTCTGGTGGACCCCAGCCATAGACAGATTGTATTACAAAAGATGGAAGCTACTGTAAGACAGAGCATAATTCCATAAAGGAGGGCATGTCTGAGCAGCACTAGTAAGGATCTATTTTCCATCATACAAACATCCATGGGCAACTTTGAGGAAATCAAAAGGGGCACTACAGATAACCAGAGGCCCTTCAGTTATGTTAGCAACCTGGTCAGGATCCATCCTCTATGCCCATAGTTAGTACACAACAAATATTTCACTGACACCACAGATATTGATAACATTGTGGCAGGTTCAGTGCAGGTGTCACCCCCCTCCCCCAAAATGACATAGTTATCCCAGCTGACTGTAACCTCCCTGTCATCACAGATGTCCAGGTGAGAGCCACCCTCAGGACAGCAGAATACACAACATGAATGGGACCTGATGGTATCCCCAGTTGCATGCTACATAAACTCTGACAGGAGCTAAACACACATATAGAAGTGCTATGTAACACTAGCCTGACTACAGGATATGTACCTGTACACTGGCACACAGCAGCAGTGGTTCCACTCCACAAAGGAGGCACCTCAACATACCAATACAATACAACACAATACATTACATTACAATACAATACTATACAATATGCTATTGCCCCTGGGACTACAGCAGCGTACTGTTCTGCTACCCTGACCATTGTGACACATGTGGTGTGATGGTACCTGCTGCTGTCACACAGTTACACAGGGTGACTCATATGGCATATTACCTATCTGACTAACGTTCAACAGGGGTATGTGTGACTCATGGGGAGTCTTGCTTCTTAACACTGTGTGGTTTATTTGCTTTTGGGTATGTCTTGTCTGTGGTGAGAACTTTTGCACACTCACATGTGCTCTATTGCGGTGGCGGATGACACACAGCAGTCATTTTAGGTTTGTGGATGGTGTGAGGTGTTTACTATGGTTGTTGGACATCTGTCATGGGTGTGACTTACATATGTAAATCCGGGAGTGGTAACCTCTATGTGGGTAGTATAAGTGTACTCTGAGGTGTTGTCAGTCACTGTGCATTGGTAATGTGTTTGAGTGCATTGTCACAGTGTTGTACATGTCACTGTGTCCTTCTCCATATCTGTAGCTGTCATGTGAGGTCCATACCATGGCATCCATTATGTGGTGTGGAGGGGTACACCGACTTACATGCCCATAGCTGACACACCATGTTCGCTGACACATACCATGTGCAGGTATTCCAGGGATAGTGTGCCACTGTGAATATCATTGGGGCCACTATTGTACACATTTATGACCCTGTTCACCCCTGACATATGCAGTGGTGAGCAGCCAATCACATATCTGGTGGTTACTGGTGTAGGTGATTTGGAATGTGGTATGGTACTCCGGTTTTGACACTGGTGTTCACTCCATGCCTTTGTCACCAGACACCTGTTGCAATACATCTGTACACATGTGCCTCACTCAGAATTTATATACATCTCTCTCTCTCTCTCTCTATATATATATATATATATATATATATGTCTGTATACATATACACATATATATTGATGTACATATATTGCTATAGATGTGGGGGGGGGGGCACAGAGGGGGTGAGAGTGACAGAGGGGGTGGGACAGGGTGTGTTGAAGGTCGTCATATACAGTCATATCTGTAGATAGTCAGGTCTATGTATATGTATCTACATATATCTATATCTGTATGTGTGCATTACATATATATGTTTGTACAATATTCTATCTACATCTGTCTATGTATTCCTACATCTCTCTCTATGTATGTATACATATATGCATGTCATATATATATATATATATATATATATATATATATATATATATATATATATATACACATACATATGTTGACATACATAGTATCCATATGATAGACAGGTATATCAACATGTTTGTCTACCATACTGTATACACACACTGACATACTGCTAAACATACATAACTGTGAAACCTACTTTGTACATGGCACTGCAACCTACAATCAAACAACATTGATAAGTGCACTTAGATGCTCTCACATACAAATGTATGTACAGCCTTCACTGATAGTTGCTGTATGTCCCCTGCCCTTTACACAT